>NC_042990.1:17770426-17780426 GCF_901001165.1 Salmo trutta | reverse complement strand
AGCTGTCTCTAATTACCAACTCCTTCTGAAGCTTTATAAGCCCCAGTTCTGTTGCTCAGAAGAGAGGAGATGATGGCTGAGGGTCATAGCCTGATGGCTGAGGGTCATAGCCTGATGGCTGAGGGTCATAGCCTGATGGCTGAGGGTCATAGCCTGATGGCTGAGGGTCATAGCCTGTTGGTTGTCACTAAGAGATTTGGTATGTACTGTTAGTTGTTGCTGAGAGAGCTGATTGGTTGTGTCTGTTGTGTGTCAATAGGACGAAGTGTTTTGATTATTGAAATTGTTTTTGTTATTCTGTTTTTGTTCCCAGTGGGGAAGGGGAAGGCACCTAGGGAGTGCTTAGGCAAGAGGCCCGCGGGCATACATTACCCGTAGTAGTTTACTGTCTATGCACACTAGGAAAGACCTGGGCGGACCATCCCCTGTATTTTGGCTAGTGCACCAGGTGGTGCTAGTTAGGTAAGTAGTGGGTAGGCAGGTAAGGTAGGAGAGAGGGTTTTGATATTTACTTTCTTTGCTTTGGTTCCGTCCAGCCCCTTTTCCCCAAACTTACCGTGCGGAGGAATAAGTTCCCTGTAAACGGTATTCTCTGCCTTTTGTCATCCTTACTCACACCTACAGTCCCATACCTCTTTACCTCCACCTACAGTCCCATACCTCTTTACCTCCACCTACAGTCCCATACCTCTTTACCTCCACCTACAGTCCCATACCTCTATACCTCCACCTACAGTCCATACCTCTATACCTCCACCTACAGTCCCATACCTCTTTACCTCCACCTACAGTCCCATACCTCTTTACCTCCACCTACAGTCCCATACCTCTTTACCTCCACCTACAGTCCCATACCTCTTTACCTCCACCTACAGTCCCATACCTCTTTACCTCCACCTACAGTCCCATACCTCTATACCTCCACCTACAGTCCCATACCTCTTTACCTCCACCTACAGTCCCATACCTCTTTACCTCCACCTACAGTCCCATACCTCTTTACCTCCACCTACAGTCCCATACCTCTTTACCTCCACCTACAGTCCCATACCTCTTTACCTCCACCTACAGTCCCATACCTCTTTACCTCCACCTACAGTCCCATACCTCTTTACCTCCACCTACAGTCCCATACCTCTTTACCTCCACCTACAGTCCCATACCTCTTTACCTCCACCTACAGTCCCATTCCTCTTTACCTCCACCTACAGTCCCATACCTCTTTACCTCCACCTACAGTCCCATACCTCTTTACCTCCACCTACAGTCCCATACCTCTACCTCCACCTACAGTCCCATACCTCTTTACCTCCACCTACAGTCCCATACCTCTTACCTCCACCTACAGTCCCATACCTCTTTACCTCCACCTACAGTCCCATACCTCTTTACCTCCAAGGAGAGTTGAGTTGTAGCAGGGTGTTGCGTTGACTCTTCCGAGAGGCGTGCGTAACAGGCTGTCAGCACAAACTCACACTTACACACAGCGGGCTGTCAGCTCACACTCACACACAGCGGGCTGTCAGCTCACACTCACACTTACACACAGCGGGCTGTCAGCTCACACTCACACACCCAACCGCAGTCGGCTGTAAGCTCACACTTTCACACTCACACACAGTAGACTGTCAGCTCACACTCATACTAACAGACACTACACAATGGGATGTCAGATCCCACTCACACTCACACAGAGTGGGCTGTTAGCTCACACTCACACACAGTGGGCTGTTAGCTCACACTCACACACAGTGGGCTGTTAGCTCACACTCACACACAGTGGGCTGTTAGCTCACACTCACACACAGTGGGCTGTTAGCTCACACTCACACACAGTGGGCTGTTAGCTCACACTCACACACAGTGGGCTGTTAGCTCACACTCACACAGAGTGGGCTGTTAGCTCACACTCACACAGAGTGGGCTGTCAGCTCACACTCACACACAGTGGGCTGTTAGTTCACACTGACACACACACACACATAGTGGGCTGTCAGCTCACACACACACACACACACACATAGTGGGCTGTCAGCACAAACTCACACGCAGTGGGCTGTAACCTCACACACGCAGTGGGCTGTCAGTTCACACACAGTCGTCTGTCAGCTCAAACTCACACTCACACTGACACTCACAAACACACACACAGTGGGATGTCAACTCACCCACACATTTGGCTTTCAGCTCACACTCAAACTCACATCCACAGCGGGTTGTCAGCTCAAACGCACAATCTCACAAACATTGGGCTGTCAGCTCACACTCACACAAACACAGTACACTCCCACACACAACCGCAGTGGGATGTCAGCTCACACTCGCACTCAGTGGGCTGTCAGCTCACACTCACACTCACAGTGGGCTGTCAGCTCACACTCACTCACACACACACACACACACACACACACACACACACACACACACACACACACACACACACACACATACAGTGGGCTGTCAGCTGAAACTCACACTCACACACACAATGGGCTGTCAGCTCACACACACACACACACATACACACACACACACACATACAGTGGGCTGTCAGCTGAAACTCACACTCACAAACACAGTGGGCTGTCAGCTCACAATCACACTCACAGTGGGACGTCAGCTCACACTTACACTCACAGCGGGCTGTCAGCTTACCCTCACACACACACACACACACACATACACACATTGGGCCGTCAGATCACACTCACACTGACACTCACAAACACACACAGTGGGATGTCATTTGACACTGACACACAAACACACACAGGGGGGCTGTCAACTCACATTCACTCTCACAAACACACAGTGGGCTGTTAGCTCACACTCACACAAACACACTCACAATCACAGTGGGCTGTCAGCTCACACTCACAGAAACACACACACACACACACAGTGGGCTGTCAGCTCACACTCACACTTACACAGTACACTCACACTCACAACCACAGAGGGTTGTCAGCTCACACTCGCACTCACACACACAGTGGGCTGTCAGCTCACAGTCCCAGAAACACACACACACAGTGGGCTGTCAGCTCACACTCAAACAACCATACAGTGGGCCGTCAGATCACACTCAAACAACCATACAGTGGGCTGTCAGCTCACACTCAAACAACCATACAGTGGGCTGTCAGCTCACACTCAAACAACCATACAGTGGGCCGTCAGATCACACTCAAACAACCATACAGTGGGCTGTCAGATCACACTCAAACAACCATACAGTGGGCCGTCAGATCACACTCAAACAACCATACAGTGGGCTGTCAGATCACACTCAAACAACCATACAGTGGGCTGTCAGATCACACTCAAACAACCATACAGTGGGCTGTCAGCTCACACTCAAACAACCATACAGTGGGCTGTCAGCTCACACTCAAACAACCATACAGTGGGCCGTCAGATCACACTCAAACAACCATACAGTGGGCCCTCAGATCACACTCAAACAACCATACAGTGGGCTGTCAGCTCACACTCAAACAACCATACAGTGGGCCGTCAGATCACACTCAAACAACCATACAGTGGGCCGTCAGATCACACTCAAACAACCATACAGTGGGCTGTCAGCTCACACTCAAACAACCATACAGTGGGCCGTCAGTTCACACTCAAACAACCATACAGTGGGCTGTCAGCTCACACTCAAACAACCATACAGTGGGCTGTCAGCTCACACTCAAACAACCATACAGTGGGCCGTCAGATCACACTCAAACAACCATACAGTGGGCTGTCAGCTCACACTCAAACAACCATACAGTGGGCTGTCAGCTCACACTCAAACAACCATACAGTGGGCTGTCAGCTCACACTCAAACAACCATACAGTGGGCTGTCAGCTCACACTCAAACAACCATACAGTAGGCTGTCAGCTCACACTCAAACAACCATACAGTGGGCCGTCAGATCACACTCAAACAACCATACAGTGGGCTGTCAGCTCACACTCAAACAACCATACAGTGGGCTGTCAGCTCACACTCAAACAACCATACAGTGGGCCGTCAGATCACACTCAAACAACCATACAGTGGGCCGTCAGATCACACTCAAACAACCATACAGTGGGCCGTCAGCTCACACTCAAACAACCATACAGTGGGCTGTCAGATCACACTCAAACAACCATACAGTGGGCTGTCAGCTCACACTCAAACAACCATACAGTGGGCCGTCAGATCACACGCACACTCACACTCACAAACACCGTGGACTGTCAGTTCACACTGACACACAAACACACAGACACACAGTGGGCTTTCAGCTCACACTCACACACATATACAGTGGACTGTAAGCTCACACACACACTCCCGGCTAGCTGAAGAGGTCCATCAGCCACTCCTTGGGCTACTATACCTATTTTGCCAATTGGCCTGGACCTTTTTACCACACGGAGCCCTGCTGATCCATGACGACTGGTCTGCCGACGTAACAGCACGAGGGGGCTACAGCAGACTTCTTCCGTGGCAACATCCCTCTAAGGCCCTTCTGCTAGCTTGCTAGCCCCGGCTCGCTAGCTGTCTGAATCGCTGTGTCTCCGGCCCGCCGAGCTACTCACTGGACCCCTATGATCACTCGGCTACGCATGCCTTTCCCTAATGTCAATATGCCTTGTCCATTGCTGTTTTGGTTAGTAATTATTGCCTTATTTCACTGTAGAGCCTCTAGCCCTGCTCAATATGCCTTAGTTAACTCTTTAGTTCCACCTCCCACACATGCGGTGACCTCACCTGGTTTAAATGATGTATCAAGGGACAATATCTCTATCATCCTCACTCAATGCATAGGTTTACTTCCACTGTACTCACATCCTACCATACCTTTGTCTGTACATTATGCCTTGAATCTATTCTACTGTGCCCAGAAACCTGCTCCTTTTACTCTCTGCTCCCAACGTACTAGACAACCAGTTCTTATAGCCTTTAGCTGTACCTTTATCCTACTCCTCCTCTGTTCCTCTGGTGATGTAGAGGTTAATCCAGGCCCTGCAGTACCTAGCTCCACTCCCATTCCCCAGGCGCTCTCATTTGTTGACTTCTGTAACCGTAAATGCCTTGGTTTCATGCATGTTAAGCATGTCCCAGTTTAGGTCATCTAACAGCACGAGCTCTGAAGATAGATGGGGGGCAATCAATTCACTTATGGTGTCCAGGGCACAGCTGGGGCAGAAGGTGGTCTATATCAAGTGGCAACGGTGAGAGACTTGTTTCTGGAAAGGTGGATTTTTAAAAGCAGAAGCTCAAATTGTTTGGGCACAGATCAGGCTCTCTCTGCATTAGATTACAACTCCGTACCCTTTGGCAATTCTTCCTAAGCCAGGATTCAGACACAGCTAGGACATCCGGGTTGGCAGAGTTTGCTAAAGCAGTGAATAAAACAAACTTAGGGAGGAGGCTTCTAGTGTTAAGTCAAACGACACCGCTGGTCCTGCTCACATTGCCCTACCCTATGCTTTGACCTCTTTCTCCCCTCTCTCTCCAGATGAAATCTTGCGACTTGTGACGGCCGGCCGCCCAACAACCTGCCCGCTTGACCCTATCCCCTCCTCTCTTCTCCAGACCATTTCCGGAGACCTTCTCCCCTACCTCACCTCGCTCATCTACTCATCCTTGACCGCTGGCTATGTCCCTTCCGTCTTCAAGAGAGCGAGAGTTGCACCCCTTCTCAAAAAACCTACACTCGATCACTCCTATGTCAACAACTACAGACCAGTATCCCTTCTTTCTTTTCTCTCCAAAACTCTTGAGCGTGCCGTCCTTGGCCAGCTCTCTTGCTATCCCTCTCAGAATGACCTTCTTGATCCAAGTCAGTCAGGTTTCAAGACTGGTCATTCAACTGAGACTGCTCTTCTCTGTGTCACGGAGGCTCTCCGCACTGCTAAAGCTAACTCTCTCTCCTCTGCTCTCATCCTTCTAGACCTATCTGCTGCCTTTGATATTGTGAACCATCAGATCCTCCTCTCCACCCTCTCCAAGTTCGTCATCTCCGGCGCGGCTCACTCTTGGATTGCGTCCTACCTGACAGGTCGCTCCTACCAGGTGGAGTGGCGAGAATCTGTCTCCGCACCACGTGCTCTCACCACTGGTGTCCCCCAGGGCTCAGTTCTAGGCCCTCTCCTATTCTCGCTATACACCAAGTCACTTGGCTCTGTCATATCCTCACATGGTCTCTCCTATCATTGCTACGCAGACGACACACAATTAATCTTCTCCTTTCCCTCTTCTGATAACCAGGTGGTGAATCACATCTCTGCATGTCTGGCAGACATATCAGTGTGGATGACGGATCACCACCTCAAGCTGAACCTCGGCAAGATGGAGCTGCTCTTCCTCCCGGGGAAGGACTGCCCGTTCCATGATCTCGCCATCACGGTTGACAACTCCATTGTGTCCTCCTCCCAGAGAGCTAAGACCCTTAACGTGACCCTGGACAACACCATGTCGTTCTCCGCTAACATCAAGGCGGTGACCCGATCCTGTAGGTTCATGCTCTACAACATTCGCAGAGTACGACCCTGCCTTACACAGGAAGTGGCGCAGGTCCTAATCCAGGCACTTGTCATCTCCCGTCTGGATTACTGCAACTCGCTGTTGGCGGGGCTCCCTGCCTGTGCCATTAAACCCCTACAACTCATCCAGAACGCCGCAGCCCGTCTGGTGTTCAACCTTCCCAAGTTCTCTCACGTCACCCCGCTCCTCCGCACACTCCACTGGCTTCCAGTTGAAGCTCGCATCTGCTACAAGACCATGGTGCTTGCCTACGGAGCTGTGAGGGGAACGGCACCGCCGTACCTTCAGGCTCTGATCAGTCCCTACACCCAAAGAAGGGCACTGCGTTCATCCACTTCTGGCCTGCTCACCTACCTACCTCTGCGGAAGCACAGTTCCCGCTCAGCCCAGTCAAAACTGTTCGCTGCTCTGGCACCCCAATGGTGGAACAAGCTCCCTCACGATGCCAGGACAGCGGAGTCAATCACCACCTTCCGGAGACACCTGAAAGCCCACCTCTTTAAGGAATACCTGGGATAGGATTAAGTAATCCTTCTACCCTCCCCCCCCCAAAAAATATAGATGTACTATTGTAAAGTGGTTGTTCCACTGGATATCATAAGGTGAATGCACCAATTTGTAAGTCGCTCTGGATAAGAGCGTCTGCTAAATGACGTAAATGTAAATGTAAATGTAGCGGGTAACTGAATCCCACTGTGATGGAATTTAGACCGCTATAGTCAATGCACGGACGCAAACCTCCCTCCTTCTTCACAAAAAAGAAACTCGAGGAGACGGGTGACGTGGATGGCCGAATATATCCCTGCCTCAGAGACTCAGTGACATATGTCTCCATAGCCACCGTCTCCTCCTGTGACAGAGGATACACGTGACTCCTGGAAAGTGTAGCGTTAACCTGGAGGTTTATCGCACAATCTCCTCGTTGATGAGGTGGTAATTGAGTCGCCTTCTTTTTACAGAAGGCGATAGCCAAATCAGCATATTCAGAGGGAATATGGGGACTTGGTCCGGACTCTCCACCGTAGTCGCACCGATGGAAACTCCCACACATCTACCCGAGCACTCCTCTGACCACCCCTTAAGAGCCCCCTGTCTCCACAAAAAATTTTGGAGCTAACCAGGGAATCCCCAGCACCACCGGAAACGCAGGAGAATCAATGAGGAAGAGGCTAATCCGCTCTTCATGACTCCCCCGCGTGACCATGACCAGTGGAACTGTGGCCTCCGTGACCAGCCCTGACCCAAGTGTTCGACTATCTAAGGCGTGCACGGGGCAGGGTTGCTCCAACTGAACCAAGGGAATCCCTAACTTAATCGCGAACCCACGGTCCAAAAACCTCCCAGCTACGCCTGAATCGACTAGCGCCTTATGCTGGGAATGAGGGGAAAACTCAGGAAAAGAAACCAACACATACATATGGCCGACAGGGAGCTCTGGGTGAGCCTGATGTGTCCGAGTAGTGCTCTGCCTGCCCTCTCGACTCCCAGACGAGCTCCTCCAGCACCGGTCAGCAGTGTGTCCTCTCCGACCACAACTGGTGCAGGAGGAGACTCCTCCTCCAGTCATCCTAGCTGCAGCACCCCCTAACTCCATGGGCATCGGAGCAGGAGTGCTGGGAGGTGGAACAAACAGGGCCCGATCAGGAGGCCCGCAAGCAGCCAGCAAGTTGTCCAATCTGATGGACATGTCGATAAGTTGGTCCAGAGTTAGGGTGGTGTCCCGACACGCTAGCTCCCTGCGGACATCCTCTCTAAGGCTGCACCTATAATGGTCCATCAGGGCCCTGTCATTCCACCCCGTGCCAGCGGCCAGGGTCCGGAACTCCAGCGCGAAGTCCTGTGCGCTTCTCGTCTCCTGCCTCAGATGAAATAGCCGTTCTCCCGCCGCTCTGCCCTCCGGTGGATGGTCGAACACAGCCCGGAAGCGGCGGGTGAACTCTGGGTAATGGTCCCTTGCTGAATCTGGACACTCCCAGACCGCGTTGGCCCACTCCAGGGCTTTACCTGAAAGGCAGGAGACGAGGACATTAACGCTCTCCCGAGGGAGTCGGGTGTATTCCCTCGGGAGCGCAAGCTGAATCCCGCTGGGGCTGGGCGCCGTCGGAGATGGCGGAGGTGCAGGTTGGATAGTGGCGGAAGACGGGGTAGAGAGACCGCTCCTCTCCCATCTCGCCATTCTCGCCAACACTTGATCCATGGCCGTCCCCAGACGGTGTAGCACGGCTGTGAGACACGCTCCTCCATGGATGGGAGGGGCGCGTCCGCTCCTGCTGACTCCATAATATTTGGTGCGGGATTCTGTCAATACTCTCTAGGAGTGGTGGGGGGGGGTGAAGTCAGGCGCAGGAGACCAAATATGCACTAGCAGAGCGTTTATTCCTGAGTCCAAAACACCATGAACAGGCATAAAAACCAGACAAAAAATTCCACCCAAAAAGGGCCGGAACGCAGTCCAGAAAGAAACGCCAGTCCACATAAGACAAAGAAAATATAACGCAACCCCAAAACCACGACAGGTAACACAAAACGATCCCGCACGAACCCAACTTGGTAGGGCGAGACTAAATCCCCCCCAATGAACCTAACTCAAAACAGGTGAAACACAGGACAGACAAAACCAAACGAAAAGGGAAAAAGGGATCGGTGGCAGCTAGTAGACCGGCGACGACGACCGCCGAGCGCCGCCCTAACAGGGAGAGGAGCCACCTTCGATAGAAGTCGTGACAGGGATACTGTAAAGTCCATGGAGAATAAGAGCACCTCCTCCCAGCTGTTCACTGCACTGAGGCTAGGAAACACTGTCATCACCAATAAATCCGCGATAATTGAGAATTTCAATAAGCATTTTCGACCGCTGTTTTTCAGCCCTTCACCCCCCACAGCAACTTGCCCAAGCCTCCCCCATTTCTCCTTCACCCAAATCCAGATAGCCGATGTTCTGAAAGAGCTGCAAAATCAGGAACCCTACAAATCAGCTGGGTAAAATAATCTGGACACTCTCTTTCTAAAATTATCCGCCGAAATTGTTTCAATTACGAGCCTGTTCAACCTCTCTTTCGTATCGTCTGAGATCCCTCATGGGTGCACCTCAGCCACGCTCAAGGTCCTAAACGATATCATAACCGCCATCGATAAGAGACAATACTGTAAATGAGAACTTGTTCTCAACTAGCCTACCTGGTTAAATAAAGGTGAAATAAATAAAAAAATAAACACAACCACACAGTGGGCTGTCAGCCCACTCTCACACAACCACACAGTGGGCTGTCAGCCCACACTCACACAACCACACAGTGGGCTGTCAGCCCACTCTCACACAACCACACAGTGGGCTGTCAGCCCACACTCACACAACCACACAGTGGGCCGTCAGCCCACTCTCACACAACCACACAGTGGGCCGTCAGCCCACACTCACACAACCACACAGTGGGCTGTCAGCCCACTCTCACACAACCACACAGTG
>NC_042990.1:17670426-17765426 GCF_901001165.1 Salmo trutta | reverse complement strand
TGAAAATTATGATAATGCCGTTTTAGTGTAAAAACTGTTTAAAAAGACCTTCTGAAATGTCAGCCTGTTTTGGTGGGATTAGTGACATCACCAGGAGGTAAATTAGTGAATAGACCAATAAGAAAGAGTTACAAACCTCTCTGCCAATAACAGCTAGTTTTCAGTGTTCCCCTCCCCACTCAGACCACTCCCAGACAGCTAGCAAAATTCTTGCTTGAGAAATTGCTCTTTGCTAAGGAGAGTTTTTTTTAACCATTTTAAAGGCAGACAGCTAAATTACTGCAGATATTGAGATGAGCGAGATGCAAGACTCTCTCACACAGTATCTGCACATGTGCACGGGTTCACGTCACGCTTTTAGAGCGTGGTAGCCAGGGCACCAAAACAGGAGAGAAGTTGAGCTTCGCTCTTAGCTGTTGCCGAAATTGACCCACTATGCTGTTGACTTTCTGCATCTACGTCATATTGCTGAGGCCACCTTTAATGAAAACAATCACAGTAAGGTACTTCATTGTTACCCAGAAATGATTTGATACTGAGATAAAAACAGCTGCATTGGACCTTCAATCAAATGAAATACAAGAGATATTCATTTTAGGGTAACGTCTTGGTAACTTGATCAGGAGAAACAAAGCATTAGTTCCCATATCAACACCCACTCTCTGGCTAACAATATGAATTGCCATTATGGTCAATGTCAGAGCTGTGTGGTGGAAACTGATGGCAGAATCACTCTGTGTGAATGAGAGAGAAACACACACAATTGCAGCAGATAAAGTAAGACCCTCAGAGGGGTAGACCCTCAGAGGGGTGTACACATTAACTCTTCAGTAATGTTCTTTCACAGTGTAAAACATTGAAGATGTCATGTCAGCTGGACAGACAGAGGAGAATAAACGTTGAACCAATAGCAGAGAAAGAGAGATGCAACATCTTCAACGCATCAACGAATCAACGCCCACACGAGGTCATTAGCATAGCGACTCCTACAAGTCCCAAATAGCACCCTATTCCCTATATAGGGCACTAGTTTTGATCAGAGCCCGCAAGGATACTGTATGTGGAGATTGGTGACGTTCTGTAGATCGTACCGATAGGGTTATTCGCGTTATGTTTAATTCAGTTTAATTGAGCTTGTATAATGTCATCCTGATTGGTTTGGTGAGACTTCGACAATACCTGCCGTTTGTCGCAACTAGTTTTGATGATACATCTTGGCTGCATGGGCCCTAGGTGCCCTGGTCAAAAGTAGTGCACTATACATAGGGAATAGGGTGCCATTTGGGACGCAAGGCTTGACTTCCGAGACACAGCTGGCTGTGAGCTTTTTCCCAGAAACAATCTTCATGCCTCGTTGCTTAAGGTACCATGAGAACCCTAGGTGTGAATGCACGGCTTCGCAACAAACAAATGCAAATTCCCACTAGATAATGGAAGCCTATAGCTAAAGGGCATGCACAAATTTGCATTTCCTAATGGTTCAGGAAGCGTGCCCTTCCCGCTCACTAAACTGAAGTGCTTCATTCCTACTTTTAAAAAAGATGTTTCTATACCGAAGATGGAATAAATGGAGCACGTCTCAACGAGGTAAGATATTTCACATAGCCTTGTCTGAATAATGTCAGTGAAGCTGGTAATGTATGCAAATATGTCCTACAATCCATACTAGAAATAGAGCATGAAACATAATGTAGGTATAACCCAATACAATTAAATGGCCTTACACTGTTTATTCGACTGATACAAACAATATCAATTTGATTATTTAATTAAGTGAAATACAAGAGATATTTATTTCATGATTATGTCTTGGTAACTTGATAAGGAGAAACAAAGCCGTATTAGTTCCCATATCAACACCCACTCTGTGGCTGAATATATCCTGCACTCCTCCTCTTCTCCTGGCCTTATAGCTTCTACCAAGTCCCTACAGACATCTCTCATTCTTTCTCTTTCTCTCTCTCTCTCTCTCTCTCTCTCTCTCTCTCTCATTATCTCCATATATCTCTCATTCTCTCTCTCTCTCTCTCTCTCTCTCTCTCTCTCATTATCTCCATATATCTCTCATTCTTTCTCTCTCTCTCTCTCTCTCTCTCTCTCTCTCTCTCTCATTATCTCCATATATCTCTCATTCTCTCTCTCTCACACTCTCTCATTATCTCCATATATCTCCCTCTCTCTCTCTCTCTCTTTATCTCACTCTGCTCGGAAAAAGCAGACAAGTACATCTCATTACTTTCACTCCACAGGCCCCAACCATTTGACTAAGGCAACGTTAACAAGTACACTCTTAGTAAAAAGGGTTCAAAAAGGGTTTTTCACCTTCTGTGAAAAAGGTTCTACAAGGAACGCAAAAGAGTTCTACCCGAAACCAAATGGGTTCTACATGGAACCAAAAAGGGTTCTCCAAAGGGTTCTCCTTTGGGGCCAGCCGGATAACCCTTTTAGGTTATAGATAGCACCTTTTTTCTAAGACTATAGCAGTTCTCCCCTAGCTTTTCTCTCCAAAGCAGAAGAGTGGCTGTCCTGGCCTCTGTATGTCCCTTGTCCTGTCCTGGGCTGTCAACAATGGTAGCTAACTCAGAGGAACACAGATAATCAACTCTTACATGAAGAACAACATGATCTAAAATGAAAACTAACTGTCTGCTACATACAGAGACCCAGGGACAGACAGGGCAATGGACGGACGCACAGACAGACAGACAGACAGACAGACAGACAGACAGACAGACAGACAGACAGACAGACAGACAGACAGACAGATAGACAGACAGACAGACAGACCAAACAACAGCAGCCAGTAGGTCTGCAGGAAGTCAATGACCGACGTGAACGGAGATGTTTTTGCCTTTGTGCAAATTTAAGAAATAGAACCATAAATTCACGAGAGACCGATCAATACACAAGACATGGGCAGACTCTGAGAGGTATTCAATGGAGGGAGCTCATTCCTGGTCAAAGGTAGTGCATTAGAAAGTGAATAGAGTGCCATTTGGGATGCATTAAATATTTCCGATCAGAGACATACTGCCTGTATGTAATACACCCTCTGTTTACTGCCACGGGGCCAGGGGCCACATTAGACTGGGTTTAGTGACAGCACACACACACATACACCATTAAGGGGTTCAAATCAAATACATTTGTATTTTTATTTACACTGTTAACGTTAACAATCGGACCAATCTCTCGCTCAGTATTATTGGTAAAGCAACGAGCATCAGTCAGTCCTGCACCATTAGGTTGGTCAGGTTACAACCAGGGCACCGCCTGACCCTTCCCTTCAGCCAGCACAGCTCTGCAAACTCTATTACTAAACCACCAAACATGTTATTTATCATGGGTTTCATTACAGATTACAGGAATAATGCCCTTTAATAACTACATTGAAAGAGGAGTAAGTTACAGTATCTGTAGTCATACTCCAAAGAAAGAAGTGTAGCTAGGCCTATTATATACTGTGTGCTGAATGAACCTAGATTTGATTGTAAATGATTGCCCAATTAAAAAACACAACACACGAGGGTGTTTATAAAGTAAGCAGGTAATGATAAGGATATGCCTGTAACTGTGGTTAGGCTGTGAGGTGATTGTCCCATTAAAGACTTGAGTGTTTAATACCTGTCCCTCCCACAGGACCACCCTTAGATATGGACCTCTTCCATCATGTATCCAGGGCCATGCTAGAATGAAATGGGTCATAGGATACTTTAAATAAATATGATAATGAGGCAGACGCTGAGCGATTGGCTAGGCGGATGTTTGTGTTCTGGACCAAGCAGTCTCTGTGGATGTTCCATTTGAATGATATGATAATAATGGAAAGAGATGTTGCTGTATGTCTGTCGCGCCGGAGTTGAACAGAACTCGTTGTGGGAATGTGTGTGTGTTTGTGTGCATGTGTCCATGCCTATGTGTTTCTCTCATTAAAGCCAAAAATGATTTTTTGAGAATCAATGCCTAGCTTGATGTGAAAAATATCCACGCTCTATATTAACTTAACCCTCAGACAGAAGTGTTCTGAGTGCTGTGCTCTGTCTCACTCCCCTCCAGATCTATCTCACCAGCCCTACTGTGACAGCTAGCACGAGACAGCAGCTCCTCTCCTTTACGCTGGGCTCTTCCCTCTCAGCAGGTGTCACAATTATCTCTCACTGGGCAGCTCAGTGAGGTTCAGTAGAAGTAATGTAGTGGTTCAGTAGAAGTAATGTAGTGGTTCAGTAGAAGTAATTTAGTGGCTCAGTAGAAGTAATGTAGTGGTTCAGTAGAAGTAATTTAGTGGCTCAGTAGGAGTAATGTAGTGGTTCAGTAGAAGTAATTTAGTGGCTCAGTAGGAGTAATGTAGGGCTCAGTAGAAGTAATTTAGTGGCTCAGTAGGAGTAATGTAGGGCTCAGTAGAAGTAATTTAGTGGCTCAGTAGGAGTAATGTAGTGGCTCAGTAGGAGTAATGTAGTGGCTCAGTAGAAGTAATGTAGTGGCTCAGTAGGAGTAATGTGTGGCTCAGTAGAAGTAATGTAGTGGCTCAGTAGGAGTAATGTAGGGCTCAGTAGGAGTAATGTAGTGGCTCAGTAGAAGTAATTTAGTGGCTCAGTAGGAGTAATGTAGTGGCTCAGTAGGAGTAATGTAGGGCTCAGTAGGAGTAATGTAGTGGCTCAGTAGAAGTAATTTAGTGGCTCAGTAGGAGTAATGTAGGGCTAAGTAGAAGTAATGTAGTGGCTCAGTAGAAGTAATTTAGTGGCTCAGTAGAAGTAATGTAGGGCTCAGTAGAAGTAATTTAGTGGCTCAGTAGGACTAATGTAGGGCTCAGTAGAAGTAATGTAGTGGCTCAGTAGAAGTAATGTAGTGGCTCAGTAGGACTAATGTAGGGCTCAGTAGAAGTAATGTAGTGGCTCAGTAGAAGTAATGTAGTGTCTCAGTAGGAGTAATGTAGTGTCTCAGTAGGAGTAATGTAGTGGCTCAGTAGAAGTAATGTAGTGGCTCAGTAGAAGTAATGTAGTGGCTCAGTAGAAGTAATTAAGTGGCTCAGTAGGAGTAATGTAGTGGCTCAGTAGAAGTAATGTAGTGGCTCAGTAGGAGTAATGTAGTGGCTCAGTTGAAGTAATGTAGTGGCTCAGTAGAAGTAATGTAGTGGCTCAGTAGAAGTAATGTAGTGGCTCAGTAGGAGTAATTTAGTGGCTCAGTAGGAGTAATGTAGTGGCTCAGTAGGAGTAATGTAGTGGCTCAGTAGGAGTAATTTAGTGGCTCAGTAGGAGTAATGTAGTGGCTCAGTAGGAGTAATGTAGTGGCTCAGTAGGAGTAATGTAGTGGCTCAGTAGGAGTAATTTAGTGGCTCAGTAGGAGTAATTTAGTGGCTCAGTACAGCTTCAGTACTGACTGAATCTGAGTTCCAAACGCAGGTTGACGTTTATTGGGATGCGTCTTTTCCTTGAGGCAGAACTGAGCGATTTGCGGGCTCTCATATAGGGAATAGGGTGCCATTTGGGACACTCGGACACTCAGAAGGGGTAATGTACTATACTAGTGAAGCATTGTGACACATACACTGCTTCCAATTGAAGATAATCCTATCCCTCTGATAATGTAAATAAACATACAGTAAGTTGAATACACAAATATAAGTTTGAAGTCATTGTACTATACCAGGAAAACATGTACTATTACTTTAACACTGATACATTAAAGGGCGACTGATCGCAATGTTGGTTTACTAAATACAGGTGTTGTGTGATACTGAACTAATGTGTTGAAATGTTGGGCAGATATGTTTTGTCTCTGCTTAGAATGAGTCTGAACACACACAGTAACAAATAGTAATAAGCCATGACTGAATGATGTAAGAAAAAACAGCCTTAGCTACAATTTTGACATTTTAAAAACCAAGACAATTGTGCCATCTGGTTTGCTTAATATAAGAAACTTGAAATGATTTATAATTGTACTTTTTTTATACTTTACTCTATTGTAGCAATTACATTTGCTTTTGATATTTAAGACCCCTTGAAGTATGTTGAAGTATGCATGTTGAAGTATGTTTAAGACCCCTTGAAGTATGTTGAAGTATGCATGTTGAAGTATGTTTAAGACCCCTTGAAGTATGTTGAAGTATGCATGTTGAAGTATGTTTAAGACCCCTTGAAATATGTGAAGATGTTTGGCCTTACTGCTATTAGCCCATACAAAAGCATTGCATAACAATTCACTACAACATATATTCCCCCTAAAAGATACAAAGGAAGTTTGTTCTGAAGTATCTGAGAGATATAAGAAAGGGCATGAAATATATATATATATATTTTTAACATGTATTTAACTCCATATTTTTGCCATTAAACAGTCTCCATATGTATTTCTATTCATGTTTTCAACTGGTACTGGGGGACCTTCTGATGACTCTTGTGAGGCCTGTGGGTGTCCTAGATACTATAATGTTAGTGTTCGGATGCTACAGATAGAAGTTGGCAGATCAGCTGTACCGACTTCAGACGAGTCTCCTGACACTAGTGGAGGCCGTAGAGCAAAACGGAGACCACCAACGTGTTCGTGAGTCTCATCATTCCATAGAGGGCCGTTCGTATGCTACAGACGATTTTGTGAAAAGATAGATTTTCGGAATGTCTCATGTTCTGGCAAACACAGCTCTAGCTCTGTCACCTTTCACTGCAGATGCAGAAGTGCGACATCGGCAGATGTGGTGGATTGAGACACATCCATTGAAAAAAATATATATCTGGACATCACCTTAGGGGGTTAAACATACTTCAACATGCATACTTCAACATACTTCAAGGGGTCTTAAACATACTTCAACATGCATACTTCAACATACTTCAAGGGGTCTTAAACATACTTCAACATGCATACTTCAACATACTTCAAGGGGTCTTAAACATACTTCAACATGCATACTTCAACATACTTCAAGGGGTCTTAAAATTCTAAATGAACTAACCTGACCCGACTTAGACAGTACTTAGCCACTGATGGGTTAAGTTGATTTAAAATCAAATACTTTAAGACTTTTACTCCCAGCCCCCGTCCCCCTAAAACTACATAAATAAAATGTAATATAAATAAAGGACAAAACACACATCACGGCAAGAGAGACAACACTACATAAAGAGAGACCTAAAGACATCAACACAGCAAGGTAGCAACACATGACAACCCACCATGGTAGCAACACAACATGACAACAACATAGAAGCAACACAACATGGTATGATTACTTTTACTCAAGTATGACAATTGAGTACTTTTTACACCACTGTCTACACTTTACTTGTCCTCCATGGTTGGGCTCAATTCCATTTAAATTCAGTCAATTCAGGCAAACTGAAATTCTAAATCCAATTCTCCTCATTGGAATTTCAGTTTATCTTCTGAATTGACTGGATTGAAATGGAATTGAGCCCAACCTGTTCTCCTCAGGAGCATCTGGCAGTACTTCTGCAGCCTAGAAGCCTAGTCTGCAGCCCAAATGGCATCCTATTCCATATAGTACATTACTTAGTTCATTACTTAAAGTGTGCAATACATGGGGAATAGGGCTACATTTGGGACGCAGCCCAGGGAAACAGCTCCGATGTCTGAAGCTGAAAAGTGATCCACTCCTCCATGTCTGTCTCTCCCTGCCTCGCTCTTCTGGCTCTGTGGCTCCTGCTTTCTAATCATGCTTCTCCAGGAACCAGGAACCAGGAACTGTCAATACAACAACAACCACGAAGCGGAGAAAGCAACGCAAATCACCCTCCCCTCCCTTCCCTTGTTTACCGGTCTCCCTCCAAAACTGTCTTCACTGACCAACCTAACCGCGGACGGAAAGCAATTTAAACCATAACCCCCACACACACACCACCACCACACTGGAAGTATGAATGTGTCTGAACCACAGATGTAAAGCTTGATATGTATTCGCTCTGCCCCCACGCTTCCTCCATGACAAATGATCTGAACAAGAAGTATCATTACCATCATCCTCAACAAGCAGACATGATGGTCAAATCACAGTTGAGAGGGGAAGGACTAGCTAGGGCTTCATAACGATAACCCTCACTCTGCTGCTGTTCGTTATACAGAGCTGGGATCTGATGTGTGTGTGTGTGTGTGTGTGTGTGTGTGTGTGTGTGTGTGTGTGTGATTCTTCTGCTGCTGTCAGGGGGCCAACAGCACAGCAACTGCCTCATTTAGTAATGATGGTCAAAATAACACATCTCTCATAATGGTGTTTTAAAACCAGACTACAACAACAGTGGAATGATGATCTGTAAGAGAGAGAGAGAGAGAGAGAGAGAGAGAGAGATGTTTGTTGTTTTGTTGTGTTGCTGCCTTTAACAAGCAGCAAAGGCAGATCCCAGGTCATATTTTTAACAAGGCTTTTGGCCTGCACAAATAGGCGGCATCGGTTTGAGTAGCAAATGGACCTACTGTCGGCCGGCAGCAAAAGAAGTACGGTTTCGTTGTCGAGCAGAGAAACAGAGGCTAACTGTCCTTGTTATGGGGGGAAACAATTCATACTTGACTCCACAAGTTCCTATTCTGGAGCTATAATAGTAAATTAGCTTTCAATACTCAATCACAGCAATATTAATTCTTAACTGACTTGCCTAGTTAAATAAAGGTTAAATAAAAAATAATAATAATGATCAAATACAAATGGATAATTTGCCATGCCTGCTGCTAATTGTCTTGGGCTGTTTTGTCAGGTATAAATTGATAGGAAATCCGTTCAATCACATCGATCTGAACTGTCTGAAGGTTGTGGCATTAAATACCTTTAAGGTTGATTGAATGCCATTATTTCAAAAGGATGAGAGGTGTGCTACTTTTCTTTAAGCAGTGTGAACGACCACGTGTGGTTGTCTGTGTCCTTCGGTTAGATGTGGATCTGCAGATATGAGGAACGTGTCCACAATGGGCCCTTGAAGATAAGTGGAAAGAAAAGAGACGTCCCGAAAATCTAAAAACAATTAGGTTTAAAAAGCATCCCCTTAAAATAGAGACAGGAGACAAAGTGAAGCAAGCGGCCTAGAAGGACAACTAGAAGAGGTCCCTTGGCGATGGGGCTAGCCTAAATGAGCATCCATATCTTCCCCCCTTCTCTCAACTCCCCCTCTCTCCTCCTCCCTTCCCCCCATATTCTCCTCACAGTATATTACAGGATAGATTCTCTTGCTCCAAAAAACAAAAAAATGCACTTAACTTTCCTTTTCTGATATCCTACTTCCACTACCTTCAGTCATGAAAGATTCAAAGATTCCTACTCAACGACACCACCGCCATCCAAATCCATGTTCAGATTTGGTCTTTTTTTTTCATGATGTGAGCAAAGCACTAAAAGCCTGAAGACGTTGAGTGTTATTTCTTGAGACAGACAGACGTGCAGATAGTTTAAGCCGAGAGCTTCAGATGAGAGATGATTCCTAGTGGCTCTTTTAACAGTAAGTTCATCATAGCAGACAGTGCAGATGAATGAGGAATGTTTTCCACACAGGAAACAGAGAAAGTGTTATTTTAGTTATTGTCTGCAGTATGAGTGTTGGGGTGTAACATCTGGTGTTTAGTAAAAATGATTACACTGACATGGTGCTGAGTGAGAACGAATAGAGCGTCTTACTGCATTTCCTGTTCATACAGAAGAATCATGGTGCAGTTAGTTAGTAGCAGTTAGTTAGTAGCCCAAACCGACTAAGCATGGCCCGACGGAAGTCTTTTTCCTGTACGGACTGGCCTTGATTTGGCGTAAACGTCTATGTTTGGTTCCGATTTGGTCTGGATCAGATCAAATCTGAACCAATCATAGACATTTATATTTGACAAGTTTGGACAGCACAGTACAGTACAGTAGAGCCCAGCAGAGTACATCACAGTACAGTACAGTACAGTACAGTAAAGAAAAGAAAAGAAAAGTACAGTACAGTACAGTACAGTACAGTACAGTACAGTACAGTACAGGACAATACATTAGAGCACAGTAGAGTAAAGTAAAGTATATTTCAGCACACTAGAGTATAGTACAGAAAAGATACTGTATTGTACTCTACTCTAATGTACTCTAATATACTCTACTGAACTGAACTAAACTCTACTGTACTGTACTCTACTCTACTAAATTAACTCTAATGTGTCAACATCACCAACAAACTATCATGGTAGAAACACACCAAGACAGTCGTGAAGAGGGCATGATAACACCTTTTCCCTCTCAGGAGACTGAAAAGATTTGGCATGGGTCCCCAGATCCTCAAAAAGTTCTACACCTACACCATTGAGAGCATCCTGACCGGTTGCTTCACCGCCTGGTATGCAACTGCACGGCATCCGACCATAAGGCGCTAGAGAGGGTAGTGCGTACGGCTCAGTACATCACTGGGACCAAGCTTCCAGCCATCCAGGACCTATATACTAGGCTGTGTCAGAGGAATGCCCACCTAGAATGCCCAAAAAAGCATTGCAGGTGAAGGTGGTTGAGAGAATGTCAAAAGTGTGCAAAGCTGTCATCAAGGCAAAGGGTGGCTACTTTGAAGAATCTCAAATATAAAATATATTTGGATTTGTTTAACACTTTTTTGGTTACTACATGATTCCATATGTGTTTTTTCATAGTTTTGATGTCTTCCATATTATTCTACAATGTAGTAAATAGTATAAATACATTTTAAAAACTTGAATTAGTAGCTGTGTCCAAACTTTTGATTGGTACTGTACATGTAGAAATTACCTCGACTAACCTGTACCACCCGCACATTGACTTGGTACCAGCACCCCCTGTATATAGCCTCGTTATTGTTTTTTTTATGTTACTTTTTCTTAACTCTATTTCTTGAACTGCATTGTTGGTAAAGGGCTTGTAAGTAAGCATTTCACAGTATGTTCTAAACCTTTTTTATTTGTTGCAAAGGACAAATAAAATTTGATTTGATTTTGATTTGTACTGTACTCTACTGAATTAATCTCTACTGTACCGTACTGTACTCTACTGTACTGAATAAAAATACTGTCCTGTACCATACTGTACCATACAGTACTCTACTGTACTGAATAAAAATACTGTCCTGTACCGTACAGTACTCTACTGTACTGAATAAAAATACTGTCCTGTACCATACTGTACCATACAGTACTCTACTGTACTGAATAAAAATACTGTCCTGTACCGTACAGTACTCTACTGTACTGAATAAAAATACTGTCCTGTACCGTACAGTACTCTACTGTACTGAAAAAAATACTGTCCTGTACCGTACTGTACCGTACAATACTCGACCGTACTGAATAAAAACTGTCCTGTACCGTACAGTACTCTACTGTACTGAATAAAAATACTGTCCTGTACCGTACAGTACTCTACTGTACTGAATAAAAATACTGTCCTGTACCATACAGTACTCTACTGTACTGAATAAAAATACTGTCCTGTACCGTACAATACTCTACTGTACTGAATAAAAATACTGTCCTGTACCGTACAGTACTCTACTGTACTGAAAAAAATACTGTCCTGTACCGTACTGTACCGTACAATACTCGACCGTACTGAATAAAAACTGTCCTGTACCGTACAGTACTCTACTGTACTGAATAAAAATACTGTCCTGTACCGTACAGTACTCTACTGTACTGAATAAAAATACTGTCCTGTACCGTACAGTACTCTACTGTGCTCTACTGTTGGACAACTTTGAACATGTACAGATAGTAGCAATAAAAATTATTGCAATCATCAGTTGACTCCTCTTTATTGTATTAAATAGATAAAACAATTATTATTGTGATATAAAATATACTTCATTGAGAATGTATCTGCAGCTGAAATTTGGCAATAGAATCAATTACCAAAAAATATGTATTTTCAACATCTGTACTTAACATATTTTCACTTTTCAGTAAAAAACGCAAATTAACTGTTTTTCAGTGTCTGGAAAAGGCATATTTTCAATGTCCAGACAATACGTCAATTCAACTTTCATTCAGAACCGCAATGAATCTGATTTCAACATCCGGAAAATACAGATTTTAAACGCATGGAAAAGACTGTTCACCTTTCACTCAGAACCAAAAATCAACCTAACTTCAATGTCTTTTCAACATGATTTTGCTTAATGGGAAGCCTCTGAATGCATTTCATCTCATCATAAGTTTTATGCTTTTGGAGAACAACGGCTGTACTCGAAAAAGAAAGTTCTATCTAAAAATATCTGAGTTCTCTTGGAGCCTCTCATGAATGATCTCTTTCTGAGTCAGTTAATGCATGTACTGCTTACATTACTAGTTTTAGGTTTGTTTTGCGAGCTTCTGATATTGCATGTTGGGGATTAGGCCCACCAAAGTAATAAAGGAGACATTGTATACATAGTGTGAACACTTCGGCTTTATATGAAATACGGGCCTCTTCTCTATGACCTTACAGAGCTGCAGCTGGTTGAAGCTCATCCTACAGAAGATATAGGTTTACATCCTCAGTATTAGATCTGCTTGGCTTGACCTGATACCACACATACTGAGAGGAAACAACATGTTGAGTGGCACGTCATAGAGCAAAGCAGGCTGATTATTTTGGAAGGTTTTTATTTATTTACTAAGAGTCTAGATGGCTTATTATGCTTCCCAAATGGCACCCTATTCCCTATGAAGTGCACTACTTTTGACCAGGGCCCATAGGCCTCTCGTCTAAAGTAGTGTACTATAATAGGATGCCAATAGGGACACCTTCTGTCATGGAGCGACACTCACAGAACTGACATAGTGCCAGCAACACAAGGTGCACAAGAAGCGAGTGAGGCGCGGCAAGGTGCTCCTTATCTGACTGAAGCGGAGCGGAGCTGCCTGCCGGTCCAGGGCTCCAGTGAGGTGGAACGATAAACATAATTAAATTGAGTTGGATTACAACAAAATGGATGGGATCAGCTGGGGAGGCGGGAAGGCTAACCCTGAACCAATCCTCTCAAAAGAAGGTGCCAACTGACACAGCACAGTGTAAATAAAGAGAGAGGGGATACAGTGCTTTCGGAAAGTATTCAGACCCCTTCCCTTTTTCAACATTTTGTTACGTTACAGCCTTATTCTCAAATGGATTAAAGAAAAAAATCCTCATCAATCTACACACAATACCCCATAATGACAAAGCGAAACTAGGTTCACATTTTCGCAAATGTATAAAAAAAAAATAGATAGAAATACCTTATTTACATAAGTATTCCGACCCTTTGTTATGAGACTCGTAATTGCATCCTGTTTCGATTGATCATCCTTGAGATGTTTCTACAACTTGGAGTCCACCTGTGGTAAATTCAATTGATTGGACATGATTTGGAAAGGCACACACCAGTCTATATAAGGTCCCACAGTTGACAGTGCATGTCAGAGCAAAAACAAGCCATGAGGTCGAAGGAATCGTCCGTAGAGCTCCGAGACAGGATTGTGTCGAGGCACAGATCTGGGGAAGGGTACCAAAACATTTCTGCAGCATTGAAGGTCCCCAAAAACACAGTGGCCTCTATCATTCCTAAATGGAAGAAGTTTGGAACCACAAAGACACTTCCTAGAGCTGGCCACCCAGCCAAACTGAGAAATCGGGGGAGAAGGGCCTTGGTCAGGGAGGTGACCAAGAACTCGATGGTCACTCTGACAGAGCTCCAGAGTTCCTCTGCGGAGATGGGAGAACCTTCCAGAAGGACAACTGCACCAATCCAGCCTTTACAGTAGGGTGGCCAGACGGAAGCCACTCCTCAGTAAAAGGCACATGACAGTCCGCTTGGAGTTTGCCAAAAGGCCCTTAAAGGACTCTCAGAACATAACAAACACGATTCTCTGGTCTGATAAAACCAAGATTGAACTCTTTGGCCTGAATGCCAAGCGTCATACCTGGAAGATAACTGGCACCATCCCTACGGTGAAGCATAGTGGTAGCAGCATTATGCTGTGGGGATGTTTTTCAGAGGCAGGGACTGGGAGACTAGTCAGGATCGAGGGAAAGATGAACGGAGCAAAGTACAGAGAGATCCTTGATGCAAACCTTCTCCAGAGCACTCAGGACCTCACACTGGGGTGAAGGTTCACCTCCCAGCAGGACAATGACCCTTAGCACACAGCCAAGACAACGCAGGAGTGGGTTCGAGGCAAGTCTCTGAATGTCCTTGAGTGGCCCAGCCTGAGCCTATACTTGAACCAGATCAAACATCTATGGAGAGACCTAAAAATAGCTGTGCAGCGACGCTCCCCATCCAACCTGACAGAGCTTGAGGGGATCTGCAGAGAAGAATGGGAGAAACTCCCCAAATACAGGTGTGCCAAGCTTGTAACTTCATTCCCAAGAAGACTCAAGGCTGTAATTGCTGCCAAAGGTGATTCAACAAAGTACTGAGTAAAGAGTCTGAATACTTATGTAAATGTTATATTTCAGGTTTTTATTTTTAATACATTTGCAAAAAAATCTAAAAACTGTTTTCACTTTGTCATTATGGGGTCTTGTGCGTAGACTGATGAGGGACTAATTTAAAAACAAAACCATTTTAGAATAAGGCTGCAAAGTAACAAAATGTGTAAAACGTCAAGAGGTCTGACTACTTTCCGAACGCACTGTATATAAAGAGTGGGGGAAGACATGAGAGGGAAGGAGGGGAGAAGAAGTAAGCTGTCAGAGAAAGAGAGAGATCAAGGTAAGGGCACTGAAAAGGCCCCTTGTCAAAACGAGGACACAACTACTCCACAGTGAAGCAGATCAATGGCAGTTCATAGAATCTGATAGGATTCTAATCACTGCTAGAAAGCAGGTAGATGTACAGAGAAGAGACAGAGAGGAGTGACGCTGTTTGGATGTGCAGAACTATTATTAGACAACTTGATACTCCCGGGCTACACAGTCAGTCAGAGAGCAAAAACATACAACAGCATTTGCTTTGGGCCTCGTTCTCATTCGGGTATCTTTTGAACCTGTCAAGCTAGCATGGTTGGGGACAAATTAAACACTGTTCGATGTGTGAAAACAGTTGTCTGTTTTTTTACATGAGTGACAAATATGAATAAGCATTTCATTTACAGCATTCCCATCTTTTGAACGAGTGGTCAATTTACACTTGTCATTCTCCCCACAGCTATGCAACCACACCGTTTCACTCAGAGGGACTCGGCATGCACAAGACGCGTCTGCCTATTCAGCTATTCATCTGAACACATAAACTAACCTCACCATGAAAGGTTTTTTAGACACAGAAAATGGTTCTAGGAGATTCAGAGGGTATGGATTGAAAGCAGGGGTCTACACCTTAACCTGCCTTTCTCTATCATATTTCTTTTTTATTATTATTTGTCACTTTCACATCTAGCTGTTTTTCCATTACCACTTTTCCTTTTCTTTTTTCTACTTCAATTCCAATTTCATTCCACTCCTCTCTTTCCTCCTCCACCCTAATGCCATTTTGGTCCAATCCTTCACAAAGAACATTCCCCCAGGGGATGTGAACCCTTAACTCTTTCAGTTGCCCCAAGCTACAGTAAACACATGCCCACATACCAGAGCTCTCTCTCTCTGTCTCTCTGTCTCTCTCTAGCTCTGAGTCTAATCCAGTGTAATCCCACAGTGATGTCTTGGGCAGACAGCAGTGCATTATCATCCAATAAGAAAATGATGAATGGATTTATAATTGTGGCGGGCGAGCCTGGGGGAGAACACAGTTTGCCCTGGATTAACATAAGAGTTAAAGTAACGTAATGGTGGTGAGTAGAGCTGGGGCCAAAAGGCTTGGGGGAGGAGAGGGGCTGGGGCCAGGAGGCCGTGTACAGCTCTGAGTCTGACCTGCAGTTGGAGGTCTGTGCTGGTAGCTGGTGCTGCTGGTTGAGTTAAAGACCTCGCCACTCGCTGACCACACGCTGGGTTTAAGACTAGAACCATACATTTAAAAAACCTGCAAAAAATACCTAAAAAAAAATACCTACTCCTTCCCTGACTTTTCATAAAAGTTTGTATTTTATTCTGCTCATCTGTCAGAATTTTAAAATCTCAAACAGAAAAGAATTTAGAGCCTTTTTCTCCCACTCCGATTCCCAACTTTACCCGCCAAGACAATGTGCTGTAGGACGTTGGTGCTAATGCATCTCTCTCTCCTCACTGAATGAATGACAAAAGGACTCTATTAATAATCACATGTATTGTAAGGGAAACAGAAACATGCTACATGTTGCAGTAGGCCTTTAGAATAATGCAAAACATATCCTCGACTCTATCCAATGAAGCAAACGATGCCAGCCCACTGAATGAATGACAAATGGATGGAATGGGCGATATTTGTGCAAGTTACTTCTCAATCAAATTTAAATGAGGCCTAACTGAATGATGAGGGTTAAGAGGTTGATTAAATTTAGAACAACACAAGTGTAATGATGAGTTTGTGTTATGCCTACTTATCAGCATTGGCGCTCTAATCAAATGTACTGTAAGGGAAACGAAAACATCCTAGTTGTGGCAGTAGGCCTTTAGAATAATGCTAAACATATCCTTGACTCTATCCAAGTTAATGAGCAGGAAACAGGCTGCCAGTCAGCCTGCGCAGCCGGCTCATCGAAACTACACCTAAACTATACCGAAACGAATTTCACACATAATAAGGTATGTAGCTTATAGCCCATATTACACTGACAATATCTGATGACTGACAGTATTAGACCTGTACATGGTACATGAAGAGATGTGCGCATTTTGTAATTTACAGGTGCAGGGAAAGGACCATCTTCAGAGTCACATGCAGTTAAAATATTGTGGTTTCTATATAGTTTCAGAAAGAGCATATTCTGCAGTTTCTATGATACTGACGTTTGTCAAATATCTCTCATAAATCAAGAGGTGCAGCTCTATTTCCAAATGTCTTTATTAATTACTATAACACTATTACTAATCGATTATACAAACAAAGTTGATCAAATGGAAACACTGTAATGTTTTTATTGTAAATGGAATGACAATAGGCTATAGGACTATGTTTTTTCTAGGACTTTGTAGAATTACACCACAAAATATCCTTTACTCTATCTAAACTACTTTTGTTGTTATTCTTTTTTATTGAAATATTCCCACCTATATTTCTTCATGCAGTTAATCCTTTATATTTGTTTATGCACTATTTATCAAGAAATGGTGTTTATGTTTTCTGCACCTTGCAGGTTGATATGCATTTGGTGCATATGCTAAAGGGGATGCCCGGCAACGTTCTCCAGCAGGTACTTATAGGCTGAAAGGCCAAGCGGTTCTAGTGTTAAATTATCTCATTACAGATCTGGGGTTCTCTGACTTCTACTGCCCTCTCTAAATAAGCACCGGTACATTATTTAAGACAGCGATGAGAGGCTATAGAGCTCTGTTGGATAGCAGCTAGGGGGAAGGGGCCAATCAGGAAATGGTAAAGTATCTTTTTCTTTATGTTATCACAATTGATTGTATTTTAAACTATCATGCTTTGTATTGTCCATGGGGTTTTGTCCAAGGGTGTCCTGGTAGGCCGGCTATCATGACCCATATCAGCGTGCTACGCCTGGGCCTGATTTGCTATCAGGAAGATATTAGGTTTCTCTTTATTAAAATGAGTTTTGTGTGGACTGTTTATATTGACTCTGAAGCCAGCTATTTAATTGATTGAATTAGTCTTAGTTAATCTTCCATTGAACGCAGTGATGAGATGCAGAGAGGTGCTTCCTCTGTGTCACTGCTGACAGCGAAAAACGTAAAGCTTTAAACACTTCCTACTCATTTTAGCTAAAAGTTCAATGCAAAGCACCTTTTCCAAGCCACTGGGTTTTAATGAAAGGCATGCAATGAAATTGCACATCATAACGGAAATAACACGGATGATGTGGATGTTGAGAAATAAATAACTTGAGCCACCCTTGCTTCTTGGAAACCATACACAAAAGTAATACTTTGACCAACTATTTAGGAAGGTCACCATTTCATGGAGTCTGTGAATGAAGAAACCAAATGGAAAAAGTGGTAAGCAAGTTAGATCCAAAAAAATGATTTTCAATTCAGTCAAATTAATCTATTGTGTTAGAGGTTTCATGAATGTTATACTGCATCTAAACAAAGTAAATATTTTTTAAGATTGTTCTATTCATCAGTTGGGGTTTATATAAACTACAATATGAGGTGTTAAACCTAGCATGAAAGTGAATCCTTGTAGCTGTGTGGGCTAATATAGTCTAAATGTTTGGCATGGGGTAAGTTGAGAAGATGTAATTATTTTCTTCCCATGATGCAAGGCATTATCACTGGGATATGAGGTGACAATAGGGCCTACATTAAAATTATTTTCAGAAGTACAAAGGGTTTTTAGGGGTTAAGCCTGTGCTAAAAGATGCTTAAAAAGATTAAAAGACTAAAAGCGATTGATTGTGTTGAAATGTGTTTGGGAAATAAAGATAGAAATGGTTTTAAAAAGGTAGTGGTAATATTTAATTCAGTACAGAATGATGTAGGCGGCTTAACTCCGATTTTATTTAACCTTTATTTAACTAGGCAAGCCAGTTAAGAACAAATTCATATTTACAATGATGGCCTACCCTAACCCGAACGACACTGGGCCAATTGTGTGCCACCCTATGGGACTCCCAATCCCGGCCGGTTTTGATACAGCCTTTAACTTACCCTGTCCCGCGGCTCAACTTACCCCAGTAAATTGACACAGTAAATTGTGCCAAGAGACCACTTTTTTAGGACAAGCTAGGTTTTCAATACTGTAAAGGTTACAAGAATTCTGAATATTTCCAGGGATACACAACACCCTGAAATAAATGTACATACTGTATCTTTGATAGAAATAATATTAGATTTCCCTTTACGGTGATGCTGAATGTACAAAATGGCTCAACTTACCCCACATAATTATATGAATACAATTGAGAAAGAAAGAGTGAATAGATTTTTCTGAATACAACTTTTGACTACAGCAATCATGTTTCCCACCAAGTAAGCCAGAATATTGCTTTAATTTGCTTCTCATCTCATCTCAGTGACATAACTGATTCCTCTACAGTGATAACTGGGTTGTTTATCCTTATGATGGAATATTACGTTATATAATATAAAATGGTATCTAGACAATCGTCACGTTGGCATGAAGGATTGAGAGACAGACTCAGGAATGCGTAATATGGGCTTTTACTTCACCCAAATAACGGCGTACCGTGTAAAGGCACGGGGACGAAGACCAAACAAACACGTAACAAAAACACAGGGTTGAAAGCCAAACTAAAGAGCGAGGAGAACCTGGAATAAACCCACACGCGCATAATGATTAACACACGGGACGAGACCCGTAATCATCTGCACAATCCACAAGGGCACGAAAGCCAAACCACACAGCACAGGTCCTCACACGACCAACGGACATAGTAACAATAATCGACAGGACAATGGAAACCAAGGGCACACTTATACAAATACTAATCACTGGGAATAGGGGCCAGGTGTGCGTAATTAAATTTCCGGAGGGATCCGTGACAACATTCATTTGTTGCTTCTGCATTTTATCCACAAACTAGCGAACCTGAATTTGTCAGAACACATCCTAAATGGCACCCTATTCTTTATATAATGCACTACTTTCTACTAGGGCCCCTAGAACTCTGGACAAAATTAGTGCACTATGTAGGGAATACAGTGTCATTAGGGACGTAGGGAATAAGGTGCCATTAGGGACGCACTGTTGAATTACTGCATCACCACCTCATTACCAGTGACATAATGGGTGTTCCGTGCGTCACACATTAACAATGAGATCAATGCCGCCGTGTAAACGAATCAATCCTAGAAATGACGTGCCATTAGGTTTTATCACCAAGCGTGGCTGTCTCAGTCTGTGTTAGGCCTACATCTCAACCTCCTGTAGAGTCTTCTGGGACAGCACTCAGCAAACACCTCAGACCTCTGAGCCACAGCACACACACACACACATAGCACCACTCAACACCTTACACACTGCAACCCTGCACTACTAGGCTGAATTTAAAGCGGTTGCTGGGTCTCTCTATCGCTCTCTCTTTCTCTCTCTCTCTCTCTCTCTCTCTCTCTCTCTCTCTCTCTCTCTCTCTAGCTCTCTCACTTCACCTGTGAGTTCAAAAGCATAACAGTATATCTGTAGGTCAGATCCCAGAGTAAGTGGACCCCCTTCTGTCCTGTATCTGTCTCCCTGTGTTGCCGACTAGCTCAGCGTGCTGGCCTGCCACCGATGTTTATCACTATCAACCATCGTTTCCCGAGCAACACAACAGTATCGCAGGCTTTGATGCTCTGCCAAGGCCTATTTCTGCTCACTGCTGGGTGTGCGTTCCTATGATGCGTCCAAAATAGCACCATTGGTCAAAAGGAGTGCACTACTGTACATAGGGAATAGGGTGGGTGCTTTTTTGGATGCCGCACTAGTCTGCAGTGCACACAGACACAGTACATTTTGGGGCCAATCTAAGACCATCTAATGCTACACTGAATAGCTTCTCTTTCTGATGATGCTAGAGGGATATATTCCTAGAAGGAAAGGTGCTATATAGAACCAAAAAGGGTTCTAATGGCTGTCCCCATAGGAGAACACTTTGAAGAACCCCTTTTGTTTCCCGGTAGAACCCTTTTGGTTCTAGGTAGAACTCTTTTGGGTTCCATTTAGAACTCTTCCACAGAGGGTTCTACATGGAACCCAAAAGAGTTCTACCTGGAACCAAAAAGGGTTCTACATGGAACCAAAAAGGGTTCTACATGGAACCAAAAAGGGTTCCCCTATGTAGACAGCCGCAGGACCCTTTTGGAACCCCGTATACTGTATGTATGAACCAACTGCTACAGGAGATCTCCTGTAATCAGTTCTGTAATGGATTCCACCACACACCTGATCATATATCTTTGTTCAAAAGTGCTAGGATCATTTTACTCTGGGTTCCTTCCATTGTGGCCTAATCTGTTCTACCAAGCGGAGCTCTTTAATGTAATACAAACACTGTGCTGGGTTCCTAAAGCGGAACAGACAGTTCTAAGATAAGGTATCATATAGAACTAGTGGAAGAGCAGTTCTGCTCATGTGCAGAACCAGGGTTGGCTCCACAGAGATGGGCAGAAGGTCCTGGAATACTTGGAGTGAGCAGCATGTTTTACATGTAATAAAACAAGTTATAGCGGGTGGGCCTATATATCTGCGTTGAAGTGGATATAGCAGGTATTTTCTTTTTTTTAAAACCTTGAAATATTGGATGCTGTTTCTATAATTTAAAACAAGAAAGCCCTCTAAGCTAAACACATTTTTTTTCAGAAATGTTGCATTCTATGTGAAGTTATCACAGCCGAAAGCAGTCCTGTTGAATTCCTTTAAGTTATTTTATTCTTGTGGTTAAATTAACACTTCAATGTATCTAATTAGATACATGACAAGATATTTACATCAATTCATGTCAGCAGTGAAGTCAGTACTGAACAGGCCTAGCTGGAGCTGTGGCTGTAGAAGTATTTTAATAATTGTTTTCCAGCAGAGGTGCTTATCTATTATATCTAATTGTAAAAAATAAAAATGTTAAAACATATGTAACATACACCGGGTAGGTGCAGTGGAAGGTGTTGTTTTACAGTGTCAGCCGGAGTAGTACGGCGACCCTATAGCAGAGTAGAGTTAAGTGCCTTGCTCAAGGACACATCGTCAGATATTTCACCTTGACGGCTCGGTTATTCTAACCTGGCCCAACTCTCTAACCGCTAGGCTACTTGCCGCCCTACAGTATACCTACAGTATGGTACAGGTATCTAAACTCCCATCTTCCCTAGCAAGTGTATCTCTCCAGACATTGAGTTAACTATCTAGCATGTGGCCACTCACGGTCTGTCTCTGTGTGTGCTTACTCTCGGTAGATCTGCTCATGTCCCCTGCCAATTGCATAATCAAGTCGGGAGCTGGTGGGGAAGATGCCAGAAGAAGTGTTATATTAGAGAAGTGCTTAAAGTAGCGCTCTGTTCAATTGCATCATGTGCCATCTGTTTCGTAAGAGGGAGATAACAGTATTTACATTTTGGAGTTTGTGGCAAACTGTTACTGACTGTTACTGACTGTTACTGACTGTTACTGACTGTTACTGGCTCCTACTGACTGACTCATGGCAGCTCTGAGCCTTGTTTGGTTGATGAAATGCGACTACCATCTTCACCTTATTCCCTATGTAGTGGACTACTTTGACCTATATATTGCACTACAATAGTTCAAAGCAAATGTACTGTAGGGGACAGGATAGCATTTGGGACACGGCCCCAGAACATCACAAGTTTAAGTAAATCTTAAATGAATCTGTTAAAATGATAGGATCCAAGAGTTGCTATATTACAGTGGAAATGCTTGTGAAATATTAAGAATCATACTCCTCCAACTCCATGGAAAGCATTGGCTCGTTCATTTCTACGACTTATGTGAACCCTCAGCGACACTCTGACGAAGAAACAGGTGCTACGTTAAACCAAATGTATATTTCCTTCAAATCACATTTACATCTCATGTCGAGCTAGGAAATCTGTGCTGGAGAAAAAGGCCAAACAAATTTGAGGAATTGAAACCAGCTGATAAGGAGAAAGTGCTGAGTAAAATATGCTCTTATCTCCGTGATTCAGCTCTATGCGAGAGAGCTGACAGAAACACATTCATAAAGGCCCTTCTGTCCCGGTATTAACCTAACTCAATGCTTTCAGCTTTTCTTTCCAGTATTGCCCAACTCAATACTTTTAGCTATAGGCTGTTTCACTTTCTTAAAACTGAACAATCTATCCATAACGGGTACAAAATGGGACTGGGTACAGAGTGGCCTCCTGCATGCCACACAACTGTGTTAGCCCACTGAGCTAAAGCCTAGGCATTAGTTCAGGGAGTCAACACAAGTCATCAGGTCTCAGGCACGGTTACTCTTCATGGAGCATGGCATACAGCTGAATACTACTCTATAGGAGTATTATATCTAGTAGTCTATGTATTTCTCTCTTGTGTGTCAGGTACAGATACAGTTCAACAACTGTGGATGTACATTTTACATCAGTAGCTGCATACATGTAATAAAGTCATCACAGTGATTAAAATTAGGTGGCCAGTAGCCTAGTATACAAATAAATCATAAGTTTTCTTTCAAAGCTTAGCGAGGTATAGCCATTTTGAAAATATGATTTTATTTCCTGAAATCCAGGCAGACAGCACTAGAGCCTAAGCTCATTTACGAGTGCTATTTCAAGGATGTATTAGGATGCTATTCCAGTGCTCTTCCCGCCAGAATGGATCCAAGGGAGTGCATCTGGAAGTATTTGCAAAATTCTGACAGCTTCAAAGCAAACGGTATGCTCGGCGCGCAGACGTCTCAGCAATGGATTAATTAAACAGTCTTCAATTCAAATCGCTGTGGAACACGCGCTTCCATCCGCTCAATTGCATTAGAATCAAGTCAAGTTCTTCAAAGGGGAAAACAAATCCAACGTATAATGACCATGTGTTGATTCCACTGTTAACATCATCATTTACACATGTCTCAGTGCTGGATGACTGAGCTACTTGGAGAAGCTCCTACATCGTTATCAGTTCATCATAGTAGTTGTATACAAACATAGAGACATGTAGTATTACCAAATACTGTAGGCCTACATTGTATAAAAAAGAGTGGTGTTCTACAATTATGATTGAATATTTATTTATGTACAGGCTAACAGAAAGGCATGGCATTGTATAGCGTAGTCGCTGTGTCATTCAACTTATCCGATGTATTCCAGACAGTTATTCATATGTTCAACTAATCAACAAGCCCTTAGTAGAATCAAATGTGCTGGTTCTGGAATACAAGAAATAGCCTGTGTGCGGAGCTGGTCTGTATCATGGTCCATTTGGGACAGCACCAAATGAAAACGTCAAACATGTCTTTAAAGTGTAATAGTATGTCAAAGTGGCACCAACATAACCCAACCAACATAGGAACCAACATAACTCAAACAGTATAGGTTAGTGCTCCAAGCTATAGCGTAGAAACGTCCCATAATAAATTGGGATGTTTTCTTTTCGTACCTTGATCTAGTAATCGTAGAGAGTGATGAAACGTGGGGTCCAGTTTGTCCTTCTCCGCCATCAGCTCCGGTAAGTACTTTTCGGTATCCATCTCGTCCCGTGACTTTGGTCCACGCCGTCCACAAAATGATTCAGAAGCGATACAAATCAAAAACCTCGCCTTATTCCCAACACCTGCCCTCACAGAAACTATCAGCGGTAAATTCTTTAAAAAAAGAAAAGGAATGCGGCAATATCATTTGCAGTCACTATAACAACATCACATAAGTAGTTCAAAGCTGTAACATCGACCTAAAACTGTCTGCGCGCCGGTGTCTCTGGTAGGAATTCCGTTATCCCATCGGTGTACTAGCCTATATGTTCACCGTCACCGTGCAGACCCCTCACATGCAACACCGCCGAACTAGAGGCTCTCTGCGTTCTGTAAACAAGATCTTTGAAGCTCCCCCGGAACGTCTCCAGTAGCAACGAGGGCTCATTCCAGCCCCTCTACTATTGGTTGCGGATCAGTGTGCAACCCAATGGAATGTAGTCGTTAAGGGGCGGGCGCTCGAGAACGAGCGGAACAGTTGGAAGTGTCCTTGGTGCTGATTCCGCGGCGCACGGCTATGGGTTGTTAGATGTGACACGAGCCAGCAACGAGCTGAATTACATGAACATTAACAACGTATCCTCATCAATCTACACACAATACCCCATAATGACAAAGCGAAAACAATTTGTTAGAAATTTGTTCAAATTTATTTAAAAAAAAATGTATTAAACAAAATATCTTATTTACATAAGGATTCAGACCCTGTGCTCTGAGACTCGAAATTGAGGTCAGGTGCATCCTGTTTCCACTGATCATCCTTGAGATGTTTCTACAACTTGATTGAAGTCCACCTGTGATAAATTCAATAGATTGGATACAATTTGGAAAGGCACACACCTGTCTATATAAGGTCCCACAGTTGACAGTGGATGTCAGAGCAAAACCCAAGCCATGAGGTTGAAGGAATTGTCCGTAGAACTCCGAGACAGGATTGAGTCGAGGCACAGATCTGGGGAAGGGTACCAAAACATTTCTGCATCATTGAAGGTCCCCAAGAACACAGTGGCCTTCGTCATTCTTAAATGGAAGAAGTTCGGAAACACCAAGACTCTTCCTAGAGCTAGCAGCCCGGCCAAACTGAGCAATCAGGAGAGAAGGGCCTTGGTCAGGGAGGTGACCAAGAACCCGATGGTCACTCCGACAGAGCTACAGACTTCCTCTGTAGAGATGGGAGAATCAGAAGGACAACCATCTTCACAGCACTCCACCAATCAGGCCTTTATAGGAGTGTGGCCAGACGGAAACCACTCCTCAGTAAAAGGCACATGACAGCCCGCTTGGAGTTTGCCAAAAGGCCCCTAAAGGACTCTCAGACCATGAGAAACAAGATTTTCTGGTCTGATGAAACCAAGATTTAACTCTTTGGCCTGAATGCCAAGCGTCATGTCTGGAGGAAACCTGGCACCATCCCTATGGTGAAGCATGGTGGTGGCAGTATTATGCTGTGGGGATGTTTATCAGCAGCAGAGAATGGGAGACTATTCAGGATCAAGGGAAAGATGAACGGAGCAAAGTACAGAGAGATCCTTCATAAAAACTTGCTCCAGAGCACTCAGGACCTCAGACTGGGGTGAAGGTTAACCTCTCAACCAGATAACAACCCTAAGCACACAGCCAAGACAACGCAGGAGTGGCTTCAGGACAAGTCTTTGAATGTCTTTGAGTGGCCCAGCCAGAGACCGGACTTGAACATCTCTGGATAGACGTAAAAATATTTGAGCAGCGACGCACCCCATTTTTAAAAATAAATGTGCAAACATTTCTACAAACCTGTTTTTGATTTGTCATTATGGGGTATTGTGTGTAGATTGATGAGAAAATAAAATGAGAAAAATAATGAATAATTTTAGAAATTTTAGAATAGGACTGTAATGTAACAAAATGTGGAAAAAGTCAAGGGGTCTGAATACTTTCTGAATGCAATGTATATACCAATACCTTATATCAGTGTCCAATGTATTTTTGGGGGTAAATGTGTTATGCTACATACATAGGCACCCTTTGTTGTAACTTCAACAGAACCGATTGTAGAAATGAGGCATAGGAGAGTGCATTTAGGTTCACTTTGAGAGTTGTATGTTATACAATGTGTGGAAAATAAGAATTAATAAAAACGTTAATTTGCAGCCTGGTCTCATAGACTAGATATAACATACTAATGTAAATCCGGGACACTCAAATTAGTACGCTATGTTATGTTTGGTATGGTTGTAGAAGACAGATGGTTATTTGTCTAACAACCCAAAGGATGTGAGTTCAAATCTCATCAGGGACAACTTTAGCATTTTAGCTAATTAGCTAACCCTAACCCTAACCCCTTTAGCTAACCCTTCCCCTAACCCTAACCCCTTTAGCTAACCCTTCCCCTAACCCTAACCCCTTTAGCTAACCCTTCCCCTAACCCTAACCCCTTTAGCTAACCCTAACCCCTTTAGCTAACCCTTCCCCTAACCCTAACCCCTTTAGCTAACCCTTCCCCTAACCCTAACCCCTTTAGCTAACCCTTCCCCTAACCCTAACCCCTTTAGCTAACCCTTCCCCTAACCCTAACCCCTTTAGCTAACCCTTCCCCTAACCCTAACCCCTTTAGCTAACCCTTCCCCTAACCCTAACCCCTTTAGCTAACCCTTCCCCTAACCCTAACCCCTTTAGCTAACCCTTCCCCTAACCCTAACCCCTTTAGCTAACCCTAACCCCTTTAGCTAACCCTAACCCTAACCCTAACCCTAACCCTAACCCTAACCCCTTTAGCTAACCCTTCCCCTAACCCTAACCCCTTTAGCTAACCCTTCCCCTAACCCTAACCCCTTTAGCTAACCCTAACCCCTTTAGCTAACCCTAACCCTAACCCTAACCCTAACCCCTTTAGCTAACCCTTCCCCTAACCCTAACCCCTTTAGCTAACCCTTCCCCTAACCCTAACCCCTTTAGCTAACCCTTCCCCTAACCTTAACCCTTTAACCTAACTCCTTAACTCCTAGAATTTGTAACATATCATACGTTTTGCTAATTCGTAAAATATAGTACGTTTTGCTAATTCGTAACATATTATACCTTTCGCAAATTCATACATAAATTATAATATGAATTGTAATTCATAACATATCTTACAAAATGGGTGATGGACATGCACAAATGTATACATACCATACGAAACGTAACATTTCATACTAACTGGAGTGGCCTGGATTTAGTTACAGAATAATATGAAGCGATCTGAGACCAGGTTGTCATATGTCACATTCAAGCTGTGGGCTCTTTAAAAAAAAAACTCTTAACTGTCTTAACGAATTGGTTTAGCGTTTAATCCTGACAGCAGATTCGGTCATCCACTTACAAATTCTCCCGACTGTCAAAATAATGTGAGCTATCATCTGTAATGGCTGACCATGGCTTGATGGGTAGCCGACGATGTCAACTGTTCTGTATGCCTCGGTTCTCTGTTGCAACATATGGTCGATTTCAGTGGAGGCTGCTGAAGGGAGAATAGCTCATAATAATGTCTGGCATGGAGTGAATGGAACGGCATCAAACACCTGGAAACCATTCCACTAATTCTGCATCAACCATTACTACGAGCCCATCCTCCCCAATTAAGGTGCCACCAACCTGTGGTAGATTTTTTACCATGGTTTAAAATGACAAACACGACTTTAACAGAGGAGAGGATGACTGCCATGCCTTTTGGCCACGAAAAGATTCTAACACAAAGCATCTCTTCTGTAGGGTGTTTCAATCTGATTTGAATCAGAGAAGATTGAACCACAACTACTTGAAACTAAATGGGCTTTTCTTCTCTGATTACCTTTAGGAATTGATTGTTTTGATACAAGACTCCTCGGGTTTCTTTCACTTAAGACAACCATTCAATAGATCAGAGGAGATCCATTCACCTTACTATATAGGTCACGCTGACCCTTTTAGAGAGTAAGTGCATTTATTATGCCATTCATTGCATTTTCTCTACAAACAACCAAACACAAACAACCAAAAAATGTATCAACATGATCTATATTTTATTCAACTAGGCCTATCTGTTTTCAATGTTCTGCTCAATGTGTATTGTCCATATCACCACAGTTGTGTTGGTAATGCAGGATCAGATTTAGGCCTGGGTTGAATCAGACATTTCATCACCGAACTAGTTCAAGTATCACGCGAGTCGGTGTATAGAAATGTATGGAATGTCTCGTGAATATTTGCTCATATCACAGAAATCCTAATCTATTGACTAATTGTATAAAATGAGGTACGGGTTTGACTTGAACACACAGGGAACCCACAGCAGCATATCAGCCCGGAAGTTGAGAAGTGTTTTTACAGAACGCATAGTGTACATAATTTACACGATGAAGGGATAAACAGGTGCTTTAAACTCAAGTAAAATCATTATTTCAGTGGGAGATGTGGTGAAAACAGAGGCTCCTGTCGATATGTGTGGAGGATGCAGAGGTATGCCCCAGGTGGGCGTTATACAGCGCGTAGGATGATAAGAACAGATTATATAATGAAGATTACCAAAGGTCGCGAGAAGTATCTCTCCTCCTTCTCAATAACTTGGCTGAGATGTGACCCAGAAGCTATGAGCAGGGCTGGTTCAATGCTTTTATATTTGTCCTCAACAAACTCTGAAGTGAGCCTTTGTTTATTTACTCTGAAGGAACTGCTCGGGCGGTATATCATAGGTTTATATACAGTAGTTATAGGTAACAGCATGCTTAACATATTCTAATGTAGTATTCTGCAGTCAGTGCTATGTTCAGCTAACTGCACATCCTGACAATGATCCACATAGAACAGGACAGTATTTTTAAATGGTATTCTTTGTTGGTATTTCATTTATAGTTAATCAAGCTGATGCAAACGCTGGAGACAGTCACAGTTCTACACAGTAGCATGTGATATGACTTAACAATGTAGCTAATAGTGATATTTTGAATTCCCCTTCTCATCTCCAACCTCAGATATTAATCTTCACTGAAACCTTGCCCAGTAATTGTCCAGACACCTGTTTACGAATGTTTAGCTGTAAAGAAGGAAAAAAATATGTTATGAAACAGCTTACAATTTAATCTCTCTTTCATGGGCCATAAAAACAGGCTCAAATGGAGTAATCTCTTTTCTGAAAAGAGGACTTATTTATACATAGGCAGCCATCTGTTGCTCTTGGTCATCTTTGAAAAGAGTTGTCTCTAAACTAAACAAAGTATTGTTTCTTCCTGCTCTACATCTGAACCAGCAACTAGCACTCACAGTCTCAAGTCAGAATTAGACGTTCATCCATGTTTCTCAAACATCAAATTTCTAAGTTGTTGCAAACGTCAAATTACTAAGTGTTTAACATTAATTTTAGGCATTAACTCCACAATTTTAAGGTCAGGGTTAAGTTTAATCATTAACCCCCGAAATCTTAATGTTAAGGCATTAACTCTGAATGGTTAAGGTAAGGGTTAAGGTTTGGGATAGGCTAAAAAACAAATATCTCAAAAACAACTTTCTATTGCTGGATTTGAACTTGCAACCTTTGGAATCACATGCTTACGACCATCCCCATCCACAAGATATTTGCAAAACCGAAACCTACTTGAAGGTAACAGCGCTCACTGTTGCCCCTAGTGGCTGGTTTCCAGGTCATCTCCCGATGTCCTCAGACATGAATGGATGTTGAACACTGACTTGTATCACTGGTGACCTGGCTGGAACCAGAGACAAACATCTCTTCCAACAATGTTGTTATTTAACAGAGAAAAACTCCTGTCCTGTAATTTGCAAGACATCTATTTCCAAAGAAAGGGGAAGTTGGTGAAGTAGCTTGTTTTCATAATTCTTAGTCCACTGCGGGAGCAGTGAAAGGATTTACCTGCACACACACACACACACACACACACACACACACACACACACACACACACACACACACACACACACACACACACACACACACACACTCACTGACACACACTCACACACACACACACACACACACACACACTCACTGACACACACACCCATGCACACACACACACGGCTCCAGTTATCAGACGAAGGTGTAACAGAAGACTGAGTCAATACATTGACAGTGAGTGTGTTTTATCTTCACACTGAGCCTCTACCTTTTTCCCTGCTGCTCCAAAGTGGCCTCACATTTAGTACCTCTACACCGTCAATATAATGTTAATGACACCAGTAACTAAAGATGGCCTAGACCTATATCCCCAGAGGTTTCAGTGAATCATAGTTTCTGTTGCGCACGGAATTGCGGTACCACGTACCGCTAGCAGTATTTTAGCCACAGACTGTAATGTGCTAGCTTTCTAGTCTGTGTTTTATATAGTGTTTTCAGACAGTATTCACCTTTCTAATGGCCTGGGGTAACTTACACAAAATATTGTGGAGCATGTACATTTCCTTGAAAAACGAATCATACCCCTTGACTTTTTCCACATTTTGTTGCAGCCTGAATTTAAAATTGATTAAATATATTTTTTCTCTCACCCATATAGACACAAAACCCCATGATGACAAAGTGAAAACATGTTTTTAGACATTTTTGCAAATTTATTGAAAATGAAATACAGAAATATCTAATTTACATAAGTACTCACACTCTTGAGTCAATACTTTGTAGAAACACCTTTGGTGGCGATTACAGCTTTGAGTTGTCTTGGGTATGTCTGTATCAGCTTTGCACAATATTGTGTGTAGATGGGTGAAAAAAAATATCTTGAATTCAAGCTGTAACAACAAAATGTGGAATAAGTCAAGGGGTATGAATACTTTCTGTATGTGAAAGAAAGTACATAAAAAATGATCTAAATAAAATGATCTTTTTTAATTCTTCATGACAGTGTTTCTTCTCATTATAGTCACAGAATGATGCTTTTCTTTGCATGAAAAACAAAAGATACAGTTGAGTTAACTCAACCATCTGTTATAATTAAGAACAAAGACGATGACACAAAAACCAACTCACACTTCGGTACTCAAAGAAAAGTAACTCTTCAAAACTTTATAGGGCTTGACAAACAGATAAACTGAGAAGAAGAAGAAGAACAACAACAACAACAAGAACAAGAAGACACTTTCCAACTGTAAAAAAAACAAAAAACACTTTGCCAAATGTCAGCTTTCAATTTCCCCATACTAAATTAAACTCACCTGCTCGTCTTCTAGATGGAATAGCTGTGTTGTCACCTCTGGACTGATTATGCTGTGATGTGTCTTGGGGCTGATGGGTGGGCTGTCTGCCTAACGTCTCACATTACAGGCCTAATATGCAATGTGTTCATGTCTTCCACTGATAAAATATGCAGTGTGATTCTCTATCAGTTCTCTCTTTCTCTTCCACAGGTTTTCCCTGCCATCAATCATCTCCCTGATTGATTGGCAATTTCACAACATTTACAGAGATAGCGTTAGGAATGTGATGACAAACAGAAGTTGGTTTATGTTAAAATATTGGAACTGCCATAAAAACACTTCCCTTGGAATGTTTGAGTGCGTACGTGTGTGTTTGGTGGTGATCAGCTGCTATTTTTAAAGTGACAACACTGCCTCCTATTGAAAATATGTATCAGCACAATAGTAAAACCATGTACTCTTTTTACTATATTTTACTATCAGCCCAACAGGCAGTATCATAATGACATAACAGTCAATGGCATACATTTCAATTCCATCAAGCCAAAATATGGGAAAAACTAATTTCTGATGATCATTAACCTCTCTGGGGTATCGCCAACAGCCAGTGAAATAGCAGAGCGCCAAATTCAAAACAACAAAAATCTCATAATTCAAATTTCTCACATATACAAGTATTATACACCATTTTAAAGATAAACTTCTCGTTAATCCAACCACAGTGTCCGATTTCAAAAAGGCTTTACAGTGAAAGCATACCATTAGATTATGTTAGGACAGCACCTAGACAAGAAAAACCACACAGCCATTTTCCAAGCAAGGAGAGGCGTCACAAAAACCAGAAATACAGCTAAAATTAATCACTAACCTTTGATGATCTTCATCAGATGGCACTCATAGGACTTCATGTTACACAATACATGTATGTTTTGCTCGATAAAGTTCATACTTATAGCCAAAAACCCCATTTTACATTGGCATGTAATGTTCAGAAATGTTTTGCCTCCAAAACTCCCGGTGAATGAGCACATCAATTTACAGAAATACTCATCATAAACGTTGATAAAATATACAACTGTTATGCATAGAATTAAAGATAAACTTCTCCTTAATGCAACCGCTGTGTCAGAATTCAAAAAAGCTTTACGGGAAAGCACACTTTGCAATAATCTGAGTACAGCGCTCAGTCACCAAAACAAGCCATACAGATACCTGCCATGTTGTGGAGTCAACAAAAGTCAGAAATAGCATTATACATATTCACTTACCTTTGATGCTCTTCATCGGAATGCACTCCCAGGAAACCCAGTTCCACAATAAATGTTCGTTTAGTTTCGATAAAGTCCATATTTATGTCCAAATATCTCCTTTTTGTTCGCGCGTTCAGTTCACTACTCCAAATGCAGAAGGCGCATGCACTAAGTCCAGATGAAAAGTGTAATGCAAAAAAAGTTGCATTACAGTTTGTAGAAACATGTCAAACGATGTAATGCAAAAAAAGTTGCATTACAGTTTGTAGAAACATGTCAAATGATGTATAGATTCAATCTTTAGGATGTTTTTATCATAAATCTTCAATAATATTCCAACCGGACAATTCCTTTGTCTTCAGAAATGTAAAGGAACTCAGCTCACTCTCACGGCTCTGCGCGTGACTGAGCTCATGCCATTTTTCCAGACACCTGGTTCAAATAGCTCTTATTCTCTCCCCATTCACAGTAGAAGCCTGAAACAATGTTCTAAAGACTGTTGACATCTAGTGGAAGCCTTAGGAAGTGCAATATGACCCCACAGACATTGTATATTGGATAGACAATCACTTGAAAAACTACAAACCTCAGATTTCCCACTTCCTGGTTGGGTTTTTCTCAGGTTTTTGGTTGCCATATGAGTTCTGTTATACTCACAGACATCATTCAAACAGTTTTAGAAACTTCAGAGTGTTTTCTATCCAAATCTACTAATAATAAGCATATCCTAGCTTCTAGGTCTGAGTAGCAGGCAGTTTACTCTGAGCACGCTTTTCATCCGGACGTGAAAATACTGCCCCCTACCCCAAAGAAGTTTTAAATTCAAACGTAATACCCTATTCAATACTTTAAGATGCTCAAGAGAACTCAAGAAATGTTCACAGTAGCATGTCGTCAGAGACAAGGAAATGGCCACTAAATAAGACTTTAATTTCAGAACGATGAATTACATGGATGCTTACAATCACTATCTCTATGATAAGTGTTCTGTTTCTGCTGTGATCATGGGCCCTGGTCAAAAGTAGTGCAGTATATAGGGAATAGGGTGCCATTTGGGAAGCAACCTCAGTAAATGTTGGTTTGATGGCAGTTATAACCAGCACAGTATCGCCACACCTTTTATTCCAAGTTCAAGCTGTGCATCAGAGTTACTCTACCCATAGGGCAGGGCACAATTGGCCCAGCGTCGTCCGGGTTTGGCCAGGGTAGGCCATCATTGTAAATAAGAATTTGTTCTTAACTGACTTGCCTAGTTAAATAAAGGGTAAAAAATACTCTACAGTTTGAGTGGCAACTCAGAGACCACACCTGGACTGTGCAAAGTCTGTTCTGACCTCTTCCTTCAAAGAGCTTTTTGTTAGATGTCTCAAACACCACAAAGTGAAGGACACCTTGGAGCAGTCGCTCAATGGCGTGCATACATCCGCTAAACAGGTGTTCAATACAATGATACTGCAAGCATCAATCAGGTGCATTGATCAGCTCTGTATCCCCTGGATATGAAGAGACTGTTCTCTTATGGAAGTGTGTGTGTGTGTGTGTGTGTGTGTGTGTGTGTGTGTGTGTGTGTGTGTGTGTGTGTGTGTGTGTGTGTGTGTGTGTGTGTGTGTGTGTGTGTGTGTGTGTGTGAGAGTGTGCGTGCATGACTGAAGCCTAATGAGAGGCTGTCAGCCCAACATAGGTAAACAAATCAATGGCACCAGGCAGGAGAGAACCCAAGGTTGACACACACACACACACACACACACACACACACACACACACACACACACACACACACACACACACACACACAAACAGTATAGGCAACAGGGTATAATTTTGTACATGGCATGTGGCTACCACCGAGACATTTACCATGAAAAACAAATGTATTATTCAATCAGTGAAGGACACCAGGTCAACAGCTGAAATGATTGTCTGGAGAGCTGGGTCTTTAGCTGGTGATCCCTGTTCCTATTGTTATCTCATTAAGCACCAGTACTTTAACCCGACCACCTCCTGTCCCCAGGGGATTCTCAGCCTCACAATATTGCTTTCAACAGGTCCAGACAGCATGTCTTTTTAATTAAGTTCATGCAAAGATGAACCTGTATCTGTGAAGGATAGACATGCCTGCCTCTGCATGTTGTACTTCCTATTTCTGTAAGCCTCACCTACAGTAGGTGTTGTTGTGCAAAACATTTCTCCTACACAGGATACTGGCTGTGTCTATATTGACTCGCTGACTAACATGTCTCTGCATGTCTGTTTATTGGGAGCATCAGAAGAACAGTGTCTGCATCCCATAGCAGCAGGAAGTAGGGGTGATCAGGGTGCTGCAGCAACCCCTGAAAGATCCGAATAAACATATATATATATTAATAAAAAAGTAGTGCAGGGGCCTTTACTAGTATTAGCGGACAGATATAGACGTCTGTAGCGTGGGCAAAAAAAATTTTTCAGCCTCTCTGCTTTGGCAAAAAAAGGTAGCTCTATAATTAAGAACAGTATCTTGCAGGATTCAGTAATTGTAAGAGTGGTTGACCTGTCCCTTTCTCTGTGATTGTCATTATAATGGCATCCAGAACAAACAAACTCTGTCCTCAAACATTTACATCAAAAGTTGCAACGTTATGGGCAAAGACACAAAACATACACATCAAATTGAATCTTTTTCTTGATCAAATAAATAATAAAATAATTTTTTGTGCAGTATTCATTTACCATCCTTACAAACCACTTAATGTAAATGTACGTTACTGTACTGTACATAGGCTGGTCATCTAGGGTTGTACCTGTAGACTTTCCATCACCAGGAAGAAAAACAATGGACAATACAGTAATTGAGTACATTGAGACATCAAGTTGTTTGTGATGATGCAATGATGTAGCTCAGGTGGTAAAGCATGGCACTTGCAACACTAGGGTTGTGGGTTTGATTCTCACGGGGAAAACGTGTGCCCTTAAATTACTCAGGATAACCTAGTAATATTAATGAATAGACCATTTCTGTTTCCACATAGAAATTTGTTGCATTTGGAAAGTATTTTAAGAAACTGGAAAACAAATATCAAGCAAGTAATTGTATATTGTATTATCAGAATAACGGTTTTGTACAGATAATTATCAGACTCAAATAACAAATGGTGTTAAACACTCAAATACAATTAGATGTAGTTAAAAAAAGTTCACAACAGTAGTGCGCTGGGCCTTTGCTAGTCTTGTATTAGCGGACCGACGCAGACATCTTCAGCGTAGGCATCTTGTTTTCTGTCTGCACCCCCGCCCCAAACTACTTCCCGCAGCTATGCCTATTCCCTATAGAGGACACTACCCTATGGGGAATAGGTGCACTATATAGGGTGCACTATATAGGGAATAGGGTGCCAAATGGGACGCAAACAATGTCGCCCATCAAACAACACAGGCCAACTGAGAGCAGCCAAGTCAGTCAGTGAGCTAATAATCATAACGTCCCTCAACATAGTTACTAGACCTACAGTACAGACATGGTTACTAGACCTACAGTACAGACATGGTTAGTAGACCTACAGTACAGACATGGTTAGTAGACCTACAGTACAGACATGGTTAGTAGACCTAACCTACAGTCATGGTTAGTAGACCTACAGTACAGACATGGTTAGTAGACCTACAGTACAGACATGGTTAGTAGACCTACAGTACAGACATGGTTAGTAGACCTACAGCACAGACATGGTTAGTAGACCTAACCTACAGTCATGGTTAGTAGACCTACAGTACAGATATGGTTAATAGACCTACAGTACAGACATTGTTAGTAGACCTACATTACAGACATGGTTAGTAGACCTACAGTACAGACATGGTTAGTAGACCTACACCCAGTAGACCTTCAGTACAGACATGGTTAGTAGACCTACAGTACAGACATGGTTAGTAGACCTACAGTACAGACATGGTTAGTAGACCTACAGTACAGACATGGTTAGTAGATCTACAGTACAGACATGGTTAATAGACCTACAGTACAGACATGGTTAGTAGACCTACCCTACAGACATGGTTTGTAGACCTACAGTACAGACATGGTTAGTAGACCTACAGTACAGACATGGTTAGTAGACCTAACCTACAGTCATGGTAAGTAGACCTACAGTACAGACATGGTTAGTAGACCTACAGTACAGACATGGTTAGTAGACCTAATCTACAGTCATGGTTAGTAGACCTACAGTACAGACAAGGTTAGTAGACCTACAGTACAGACATGGTTAATAGACCTACCCTACAGACATGGTTAGTAGACCTACAGTACAGACATGGTTAGTAGACCTACAGTACAGACATGGTTAGTAGACCTACAACCAGTAGACCTTCAGTACAGACATGGTTAGTAGACCTACAGTACAGACATGGTTAGTAGACCTACAGTACAAACATGGTTAGTAGACCTACAGTACAGACATGGTTAGTAGACCTACAGTACAGACATGGTTAGTAGACCTACACCCAGTAGACCTTCAGTACAGACATGGTTAGTAGACCTACAGTACAGACATGGTTAGTAGACCTACAGTACAGACATGGTTAGTAGACCTAGAGTACAGACATGGTTAGTAGACCTACAGTACAGACATGGTTAGTAGTCCTACAGTACAGTCATGGTTAGTAGACCTACAGTACAGACATGGTTAGTAGACCTAACCTACAGTCATGGTTAGTAGACCTACAGTACAGACATGGTTAGTAGACCTACAGTACAGTCATGGTTAGTAGACCTACAGTACAGACATGGTTAGTAGACCTACAGTACAGACATGGTTAGTAGACCTACAGTAGAGATACGGTTAGTAGACCTACAGTACAGACATGGTTAATAGACCTACAGTACAGACATGGTTAGTAGACCTACAGTACAGACATGGTTAGTAGACCTACAGTACAGACATGGTTAGTAGACCTACAGTACAGACATGGTAATAGACCTACAGTACAGTCATGGTTAATAGACCTACAGTACAGACATGGTTAGTAGACCTACCCTACAGACATGGTTAGTAGACCTACAGTACAGACATGATTAGTAGACCTACAGTACAGTCATGGTTAATAGACCTACAGTACAGTCATGGTTAGTAGACCTACCCTACAGACATGGTTGGTAGACATACAGTACAGACATGGTTAGTAGACCTACCCTACAGACATGGTTGGTAGACCTACAGTACAGACATGGTTAGTAGACCTACAGTACAGACATGGTTAGTAGACCTACAGTACAGACATGGTTAGTAGACCTACAGTACAGACATGGTTAGTAGACCTACAGTACAGACATGGTTAATAGACCTACAGTACAGACATGGTTAGTAGACCCACAGTTCAGACATGGTTAATAGACCTATAGTACAGGCATGGTTAGTAGACCTACAGTACAGAGATGGTAGTAGACCTACAGTACAGACATGGTTAGTAGACCTACAGTACAGACATGGTTAGCAGACCTAACCTACAGTCATGGTTAGTAGACCTACAGTACAGCTATGGTTAGTAGACCTACAGTACAGACATGGTTAGTAGACCTACAGTACAGACATGGTTAATAGACCTACCCTACAGACATGGTTAGTAGACCTACAGTACAGACATGGTTAGTAGACCCACCCTACAGACATGGTTAGTAGACCTACAGTACAGACATGGTTAGTAGACCTACACCCAGTAGACCTTCAGTACAGACATGGTTAGTAGACCTACAGTACATACATGGTTAGTAGACCTACAGTACAGACATGGTTAGTAGACCTACAGTACAGACATGGTTAATAGACCCACAGTACAGACATGGTTAGTAGACCTACCCTACAGACATGGTTAGTAGACCTACAGCACAGACATGGTTAGTAGACCTACAGTACAGACATGGTTAGTAGACCTTCTGTACAGGCATGGTTAGTAGACCTACCCTACAGACATGGTTAGTAGACCTACAGTACAGACATGGTTAATAGACCTATAGTACAGACATGGTTAGTAGACCTACAGTACAGACATGGTTAGTAGACCTACAGTACAGACATGGTTAATAGACCTACAGTACAGACATGGTTAGTAGACCTACAGTCATGGTTTGTAGACCTACAGTACAGACATGGCTAGTAGACCTACAGTACAGACATGGTTAGTAGACCTACAGTACAGACATGGTTAGTAGACCTAACCTACAGTCATGGTTAGTAGACCTACAGTACAGCCATGGTTAGTAGACCTACAGTACAGACATGGTTAGTAGACCTACAGTACAGACATGGTTAATAGACCTACCCTACAGACATGGTTAGTAGACCTACAGTACAGACATGGTTAGTAGACCCACCCTACAGACATGGTTAGTAGACCTACAGTACAGACATGGTTAGTAGACCTACACCCAGTAGACCTTCAGTACAGACATGGTTAGTAGACCTACAGTACAGACATGGTTAGTAGACCTACAGTACAGACATGGTTAGTAGACCTACAGTACAGACATGGTTAATAGACCCACAGTACAGACATGGTTAGTAGACCTACCCTACAGACATGGTTAGTAGACCTACAGCACAGACATGGTTAGTAGACCTACAGTACAGACATGGTTAGTAGACCTTCTGTACAGGCATGGTTAGTAGACCTACCCTACAGACATGGTTAGTAGACCTACAGTACAGACATGGTTAGTAGACCTACAGTCATGGTTTGTAGACCTACAGTACAGACATGGCTAGTAGACCTACAGTACAGACATGGTTAGTAGTCCTACAGTACAGACATGGTTAGTAGACCTACAGTACAGACATGGTTAGTAGACCTACAGTACAGACATGGTTAATAGACCTACAGTACAGACATGGTTGGTAGACCTTTAGGACAGACATGGTTTGCAGACCTACAGTACAGACATGGTTAGTAGACCAACAGTACAGACATGGTTAGTAGGCCTACAGTCATGGTTAGTAGACCTACAGTACAGACATGGTTAGTAGACCTACAGTACAGACATGGTTAGTAGACCTACAGTACAAACATGGTTAGTAGGCCTACAGTCATGGTTAGTAGACCTACAGTACAGACGTGGTTAGTAGACCTACAGTACAGACGTGGTTAGTAGACCTACAGTACAGACATGGTTAGTAGACCTACAGTACAGACATGGTTAATAGACCTACAGTACAGTCATGGTTAGTAGACCTACAGTACAGACATGGTTAGTAGACCTACAGTACAGACATGGTTAATAGACCTACAGTACAGACATGGTTAGTAGACCTACAGTACAGACATGGTTAGTAGACCTACAGTACAGACATGGTTAATAGACCTACAGTACAGACATGGTTAGTAGACCTACAGTACAGACATGGTTAGTAGACCTACAGTACAGACATGGTTAGTAAACCTACAGTACAGACATGGTTGGTAGACCTATCCTACAGACATGGTTAGTAGACCTACAGTACAGACATGGTTAGTAGACCTACAGTACAGACATGGTTAGTAAACCTACAGTACGGTCATGGTTAGTAGTCCTACAGTACAGACATGGTTAGTAGACCTACAGTACAGACATGGTTAGCAGACGTACAGTACAGACATGGTTAGCAGACCTACAGTACAGACATGGTTGGCAGACCTACAGTACAGACATGGTTAGTAGACCTACAGTACAGACATGGTTAGTAGACCTACAGTCGTGGCTAAAAGTTTTGAGAATGACACAAATATTAATTTTCACAAAGTCTGCTGCCTCAGTTTGTATGTATGCAATTTGCATATACTCCAGAATGTTATGAAGAGTGATCAGATGAATTGCAATTATTTGCAAAGTTCCTCTTTGCCTTGCAAATGAACTGAATCCCCCAAAAACATTTACACTGCATTTCAGCCCTGCCACAAATGGACCAGCTGACATCATGTCAGTGATTCTCTTGTTAACACAGGTGTGAGTGTTGACGAGGACAAGGCTGGAGATCACTCTGTCATGCTGATTGAGTTCGAATAACAGACTGGAAGCTTCAAAAGGAGGGTGGTGCTTGGAATCACTGTTCTTCCTCTGTCAATCATGGTTACCTGCAAGTAAACACGTGCCGTCATCATTGCTTTGCTCAATAAGGGCTTCACAGGCAAGGATATTGCTGCCATTAAGATTGCACCTAAATCAACCGTTTATCGGATCATTAAGAACTTCAAGGAGAGCGGTTCAATTGTTGTGAAGAAGGCTTCAGTGCGCCCAAGAAAGTTCAGCAAGCGCCAGGACCGTCTCCTAAAGTTGATTCAGCTACGGGATCGGGGCACCACCAGTACAGAGCTTGCTCAGGAATGGCAGCAGGCAGGTGTGAGTGCATCTGCACGCACAGTGAAGCGAAGACTTTTGGAGGATGGCCTGGTGTCAAGAAGGGCAGCAAAGAAGCCACATCTCTCCAGGAAAAACATCAGGGACAGACTGATATTCTGCAAAAGGTACAGGGATTGGATTGCTGAGGACTGGAGTAAAGTCATTTTCTCTGATGAATCCCCTTTCCGATTGTTTGGGGCATCTGGATTAAAGCTTGTCCTGAGAAGACAAGGTGAACGCTACCATCAGTCCTGTGTCATGCCAACAGTAAAGCATCCTGAGACCATTCATGTGTGGGGTTGCTTCTCAGCCAAGGGAGTGGCCTCACTCACAATTTTGCCTAAGAACACAGCCATGAATAAAGAATGGTTCCAACACATCCTCCGAGAGCAACTTCTCCCAACCATCCAGGAACAGTTTGGTGACGAACAATGCCTTTTCCAGCATGATGGAGCTCCTTGCCATAAGGCAAAAGTGATAACTAAGTGACTCGGGAAACAAAACATCGATATTTTGGGTTCATGGCCAGGAAACTCCCCAGACCTTAATCCCATTGAGAACTTGTGGTCAATCCTCAAGAGGCGGGTGGACAAACAAAAAAAACAAAAATTCTGACAAACTCCAAGCATTGATTATGCGAGAATGGGCTGCCATCAGTCAGGATGTGGCCCAGAAGTTAATTGACAGCATGCCAGGGCGGATTGCAGAGGTCTTGAAAAAGAAGGGTCAACACTGCAAATATTGACTCTTTGCATCAACTTCATGTAATTGCCAATAAAAGCCTTTGACACTTATGGTTAGTCATGGTTAGTAGACCTTCAGTACACACACACACCCCCTCCTCGCCCTTCTTTCCCCCATGCAGAATTGGGGTACTGGGTTTTCCCACAGATAAGAAATAATCATATGAAATCAGAATTTCTTACAGGTCTCTGTATCCTAGAAAAACGAAATAAAGACAAGGGTGGGGGGGGACATGACCTCAGGGCGATGGCATTGGAATGTGGTGAGATTTCACACATGGTGCACAGAGACTCCTCCTCCTCCTCCCATCTCTGCTGAAGGAATAAAGGGACAATGACAGATATATTCAAAGGGTTAGTTGTTCTTTCATCTGAAAAAGTGAACCATTAACAAGAACCGTAAAGGGGAAAATAAATAATGTAATGATACAAAATGTTATATCAATCAAATTGAAGAAATGAAGAACAAAATGTAATTTCAAGGGGTATTGTGCGAGAGATTTTGCTTCAAATCGCTGCAGCTATACATAGCCCATCTGTAAATAGCCCATCCAATCTACCTACCTCATGCCCATATTGTTTTTATTTACTTTTCTGCTCTTTTGCACATTAGTATTTCTACTTGCACATCATCATCTGCACATCTATCACTCCAGTGTTAATTTGATAAATTGTAATTACTTGCTACTATGGCCTATTTATTGCCTTACCTCCTCATGCCATTTGCACACACTGTATATAGACTTTCTTTTTTCTATTGTGTTGTTGACTCTACGCTTGTTTATTCCGTGTGTAACTCTGTGTTGTTGTTTGTGTCGCTTTATCTTGGCCAGGTCGCAGTTGTAAATGAGAACTTGTTCTCAATTAGCCTACCTGGTTCAATAAAGTAGATTTTTTTTAAGTTTAAAAAAACTTTCATATACTGTATCTTAGATTTGTTAAAATACTTCTCAGTCCAGTGAGGCTAATATGATAATGAATTAGATCCTAAATGACCTCCACATGAAGACAACAGCTAGAATCGGAGCTGTTCTGGAGATAATTGGGAAAGATAAGGGCCTATTTATTCTAATCAACGAACATCATGGAATAGCTTGAAGTTGTTGGTTTAGCTACAGTTATTGCATGCAGATGAGCCACTATTAGAGAATGGGAATACCACCACATTGAGCTTCACTTGGCCCTCATCTTTCTTGTCCTACGTGACGTACACATACAAAAAATGAAACATCCCTCATACACCTGGAACTTTTCGTAATAGGTATGAATGGAAAAGCAAACATCAGAAACAATTGTACCCTGATAACATTTGTGTCCAGGTTTCCCATAGGACTTGGATCATTTTCTAACATGACTTAGACAGAGCAGTGACACTCTCCTCTCCCACCAATCCTAAGTAAGGATAAAGAGAAGAAAACGGAGATAAGGGATTTGGTGGCGGCTAGCTCCCAACCCAGAGGAGCCGTGTCTGGTTCTTGCTGTGTGGCCGGGTTCCACAGCTGCAGGGGGAACATTCCTGTCAGCACAGAGACGACAGCAGGTAATCACACAGGAGGAGCAGTGACAGACAGACAGACAGACAGACAGACAGACAGACAGACAGACAGACAGACAGACAGACAGACAGACAGACAGACAGACAGACAGACAGACAGACAGACAGACAGACAGACAGACAGACAGACAGACAGACAGACAGACAGACAGACAGACAGACAGGGAAATCTCAGAGTGATAAGGATCTTTAAAGTTGAACATGTCATTCTCTCAGACAAAATATCAAAACAAGTCTTTAATTCTTAATTCCTAGTCATGGTCATGTTGAAATCATTATGTACATCTCCACTACAACGTCATATCTAGAACCTTTATAATGTGAGATACAGAACTGTGTGAGGAGTGTAGTACAACACAAGGTATTATATAGTGAGCGTTGTCCACATCGTCCTGTAACACATTGCAGTACAACTATATGAGAAGATTAAAGAATAAAGTGTAATGCTTCGCCAATTACATGCTCATTGACTGCTTAAGTCAAGAAACAGCTGATTAACCTTTGTTGACTCGTAGCATAAGGATTTGATAATGACTGAATGAATTTGAACTTGCCATTTTACATGTGACTGGGAGATCAGTTGACAGGTGCAGCTACTGTAAGTAGGACTACTGTAAATGTCTAGCACTATGAGTCAACACAAGCACTATGGGTCAAGCAATACTCTAAATCCTTATTCCTTAGATTCCCAAAATATCTTGTGCCTCAATTTCACCACACACTCACACACACACCATCCCACTGTGATTTCTCAGCATTGCAACACAGTAAGCCCTGTTCTGCTTGCGACCGTTCTGTTCCTAACCTCTGAACTCTCACAGGGCCACCAGCAAGCCAGTCAGACGCCGAGGAACTTGCTGATACAGATTGAATCCCAAATGGCACCCTATTCCCTATATAGTGCTCTAATTTTGACACGAGCCCTATGCCTTGGTCAAAAGTAGTGCACTATACAGGGAACAGGGTGCCATTAGGGACACATCAGTAACCTTCCTCCTGGGGCTGTTTCTCCTGAGTTATTATCAACTGCTATGCTGCTGATACGGTCTCTCTCTGCAATCTGTCCCATAGCAAGGAGGATAAGTGGTAGTGATCTGATCTGAGGTGGGGCTGAGGTTAAAGGGGGAGAAAAATGTGTGTGCGCTTTCGTATGCGTGCATGCATGTGCGTGTGTGCCTGAATCCCGGCCAGTGTATCTATAAAGACATGTACAGTATGTAGAAGGTGACGTAATAAATACTGACGCTGTTGTCCAGATGTTGTAACAGAAAAGTGCAGTAGATTATGATAACTCTAGTTTCATCTTAAGTTTTAAGGAGTTTTAATAGCTGAGAATCTACAGATGCAGAGTCGGGTTTTACAATATGCAACAGTTATGAATAGAACACTTTTCAGACATGTCCTTCCATCCTCTCCATCCCCACCCCTCAGACAAGGCCAAATCATTACCTTCAACTTAATCGTCCTTCGTGTGAAAATGACACACTCAAAGCCACTGGATCAAATAGCCCGTAGTAATCCTAGAACATAAAGCCTTCCAACCCTCCGCCCCCTCTCATTTCTGATCACAGGGACCGTCAGTGTTTCATCCTCCAGCGTCTGTAACACAATATATCCTAATGAGCAGCAGCAACAGTGTGTGTGTGTGTGTGTGTGTGTGTGTGTGTGTGTGTGTGTGTGTGTGCGTGTTGGTACAAAGCATTGGCAATAACTTGCTAACACAAGAATCATAGAAAAAGAATGTCTATCTATGTCTATGGTCAGAATATTGAGTCTCACATTAAGTAGTATGTTGCATTGGTTAGGCCTATATGCTGTGGGCTTAAATCTATTAAATTATGTAAAAACGACTAGCTGGAACAGTCAGAGCGGTTGGCTGTAAATGCCCTCATGCACTAGTAATTAACACTGGCTGCTAAAGGTCTGACCAACTACAGGGTTGTCCAGTCAGAAAAGGTAGATGCTCAGGCTCAAAAACTCTAGTATACTGTCACCACACATACACTGGAAACCAGGTAACACTTGAAGTATTTAACGTGGTTCAATAAAAAGAATAACAAATACAATCATGAGAATTCATGTTTACAATCATGAGATTAATGAATATACATCATGCAGAAGAGCAAACTAGCATAATATAAGACTAAAATTGAAAGCAGTAGTATAACATGCAAACACAGTGCTATTCACACATACTAGAATACTGTCACAGAAAGATAAATAGTCAACACAGGGCAATTAAGGTTTAGGAACATCTGGGGTGTAATCATTAGGAACCAAACAGAACCAAATGGAAGAGAACAGAACAAAATAGGGAGGGATCTAAATGAATTTGTCCAATAGAAACTCCCGTTTTCATTGCAAAACCTTTCCTGTTTGCAACTGTTTGCTACGGTTTGGAGTCTTTGGACTAATGATTACACTCCTGGCATTATCTGCAGCCAAGCCGGTTCCAGGCATACGCGTCAGACAATAAAGGAATGACTTCAAAGTTAAACAAACCACATACAGCACTGGTCAAAAGTTTGGACACATCAAAGGGTTTTTCTTTATTTGAACTATTTTATACATTGTGGAATAATAGTGAAGACATCAAAACTATGAAATAACACATATGGAATCATGTAGTAACCAAAAAAGTGTTAATCAAATTAAAATTACATTTTAGATTCTTCAAAGTAGCCACCCTTTGCCAATTAGGGCTAGGCCCCTTTTATCAAATTTTCCGCCTGAATGACATGCCCACTGTAAACTGCCTGTTGCTCAGGCCCTGAAGCCAGGATATGCATATAATTGGTACCATTGGAAAGAAAACACTTTAACGATTGTAGAAATGTTAAAAGAATGTAGGAGAATATAACACCATAGATATGGTAGGAGAAAATCCAAAAGAAAAACCAACATAAGGTCATATTGAAAATTAGCTCCCTGGATGCAATTCCTATGGCTTCCACAGGGTGTCAGCAGTCTATGTTCAAGGTTTCAGGCTTGTATCTTCAAAATGAATAAGAAATAACAGTTTTAGTAGAAGGACACAGTTTTGGAAATTTGCGCCATGAAGACAGGACGCACCTGCTAAAATCGGTTTCCTATTGAACATACTTCTTTCCGAAAGAAATATTATAGTTTGATTACATTTTAGGGTTTCTGACGAGTAAATAGAAACGGATTTTGACTTGTTGAAACAAAGTTTAGGGGTAGATTTTTGGATTCCTTTCTCTGCATGTTGAATAAGTGGGTTACTCAAATCGATGGCGCCAACTAAACAGACTTTTTGGGATATAAAGAAGGACTTTATCTAACAAAATGACACTACATCTTATAGCTGGGACCCTTTGGATGACAAATCAGAGGAAGATTTTCACAAAGTAAGTGACTATTTAATTGCTATTTGTGAATTTATGAAACCTGTGCCAGTGGAAAAATATTTTGATGTGGGGCGCTGTCCTCAAACAATCGCATGGCATGTTTTCACTGTAATAGCTACTGTAAATCGGACAGTTCAGTTAGATTAACAAGAATTTAAGCTTTCAACCGATATAAGACACTTATATGTAACTAAATGTTTAATATTCATAATTATTATGATTGTTTATTTGAATTCGCGCCCTACAGTTCCACCGGAAGTTGTCCCACTAGCGGGACGCCTAGCCTTGATGACAGCTTTGCATACTCTTGGCATTCTCTCAACCAGCGTCACCTGGAATGTTTTTCCAACAGTCTTGAAGGAGTTCCCACATATGCTGAGCACTTGTTGACTGCTTTTGTTGGCTCCTTCACTCTGAGCACTTGCTGGCTCCTTCACTCTGCGGTCTAACTCATCCGAAACCATCTCAATTGGTTTGAGGTCAGGTGATTGTGGAGGCCAGGTCATCTGATGAAGCACTCCCATCACTCTCCTTCTTGGTCAAATAGCCCTTACACAGCCTGAAGGTGTGTTGTGTCATTGTCCTGTTGAAAAAAAATGATAGTCCCACTAAGCACAAACCAGATGGGATGGCGTATAGCTGCAAAATGCTGTGGTAGCCATGCTGGTTAAGTGTGCCTTGAATTCTAAATAAATCTAAAGGAGAGATTTCCACCGGTCTAATGTCCACTGCTCGTGTTTCTTGACCCAAACAGGTCTCTTCTTCTTATTGGTGTCCTTTAGTAGTGGTTTCTTTGCAGCAATTCGACCATGAAGGCCTAATTCATGCAGCCACTTCTGAACAGTTAATGTTGAGATGTTTCTGTTACTTGAACTCTGTGAAGCATACATTTGAGCTGCAATCTGAGGTGCAGTTAACTTAAATTAACTTATCCTCTGCAGCAGAGGTACCTCTGGGTCTTACTTTCCTGTGTCAAATCAAATCAAAATGTATTGGTCACATACAGTGAGGGAAAAAAGTATTTGATCCCCTGCTGATTTTGTACGTTTGCCCACTGACAAAGAAATTATCAGTCTATAATTTTAATGGTAGGTTTATTTGAACAGTGAGAGACAGAATAACAACAAAAAAATCCAGAAAAATGCATATAAAAAATATTCTAAATTGATTTGCATTTTAATGAGGGAAATAAGTATTTGACCCCTCTGCAAAACATGACTTAGTACTTGGTGGCCAAACCCCTGTTGGCAGTCACAGAGGTTTCTTGTAGTTGGCCACCAGGTTTGCACACATCTCAGGAGGGATTTTGTCCCACTCCTCTTTGCAGATCTTCTCCAAATTATTAAGGTTTCGAGGCTGACGTTTGGCAACTCGAACCTTCAGCTCCCTCCACAGATTTTCTATGGGATTAAGGTCTGCAGACTGGCTAGGCCACTCCAGGACCTTAATGTGCTTCTTCTTGAGCCACTCCTTTGTTGCCTTGGCCGTGTGTTTTGGGTCATTGTCATGCTGGAATAGCCATCAATAACCCATTTTCAATGCCCTGGCTGAGGGAAGGAGGTTCTCACCCAAGGTTTGACGGTACATGGCCCCGTCCATCGTCCCTTTGATGCGGTGGAGTTGTCCTGTCCCCTTAGCAGAAAAACACCCCCAAAGCATAATGTTTCCACCTCCATGTTTGACGGTGGGGATGGTGTTCTTGGGGTCATAGGCAGAATTCCTCCTCCACCAAACACGGCGAGTTGAGTTGATGCCAAAGAGCTCCATTTTGGTCTCATCTGACCACAACACTTTCACCCAGTTGTCCTCTGAATTATTCAGATGTTCATTGGCAAACTTCAGACGGGCATGTATATGTGCTTTCTTGAGCAAGGGGACTTTGCGGGCGCTGCAGGATTTCAGTCCTTCACGGCGTAGTGGGTTACCAATTGTTTTCTTGGTGACTATGGTCCCAGCTGCCTTGAGATCATTGACTAGATCCTCCCGTGTAGTTCTGGGCTGATTCCTCACCGTTCTCATGATCATTGCAACTCCACGAGGTGAGATCTTGCATGGAGCCCCAGGCCAAGGGAGATTGACAGTTCTTTTGTATTTCTTCCATTTGCGAATAATCGCACCAACTGTTGTCACCTTCTCACCAAGCAGCTTGGCGATGGTCTTGTAGCCCATTCCAGCCTTGTGTAGGTCTACAATCTTGTCCCTGACATCCTTGGAGAGCTCTTTGGTCTTGGCCATGGTGGAGAGTTTGGAATCTGATTGATTGATTGCTTCTGTGGACAGGTGTCTTTTATACAGGTAACAAGCTGAGATTGGGAGCACTCCTTTAAAGTGTGTGCTCCTAATCTCAGCTCGTTACCTGTATAACCTCTTACATCTAGATGTTCCGCTAGCGGAACGCCTCGCCAATATCCAATGATTGAGCGTGGCGCGAATTACAAACTCCTCAAAAATGCAAAAACTTCAATTTTTCAAACATATGACTATTTTACACCATTTTAAAGACAAGACTCTCCTTTATCTAACCACATTGTCCGATTTCAAAAAGGCTTTACAACGAAAGCAAAACATTAGATTATGTCAGGAGAGTACCCAGCCAGAAATAATCACACACCCATTTTTCAAGCTAGCATATAATGTCACAAAAACCAAAACCACAGCTAAATGCAGCACTAACCTTTGATGATCTTCATCAGATGACACACCTAGGACATTATGTTATACAATACATGCATGTTTTGTTCAATCAAGTTCATATTTATATCAAAAACCAGCTTTTTACATTAGCATGTGACGTTCAGAACTAGCATACCCACCGAAAACTTCCGGTGAATTTACTAAATTACTCACGATAAACGTTCACAAAAAACAATTATTTTAAGAATTATAGATACAGAACTCCTTTATGCAATCGCGGTGTCCGATTTTAAAATAGCTTTTCGGTGAAAGCACATTTTGCAATATTCTGAGTAGATAGCCCGGCCATCATGGGTAGCTATTTTGACACCCACCAAGTTTGGCACTCACCAAACTCAGATTTACTATAAGAAAAATTGTATTACCTTTGCTGTTCTTCGTCAGAATGCACTCCCAGAACTTCTACTTCAACACCTAATGTTGTTTTGGTTCCAAATAATCCATAGTTATATCCAAATAGCTGCGTTTGTTCTTGCGTTCAAGACACTATCCGAAGGGTGACGCACCGGCGCATATCGTGACAAAAATGTCAAAATATTCCATTACCGTACTTCGAAGCATGTCAAACGCTGTTTAAAATCAATTTTTTATGCGATTTTTCTCGTAAAATAGCGATAATTTTCCGACCGTTAGACCTTGTTTTCGTTCAAACACTGAAAATGTAAAATTGACTCTTCACATGCACGCGCGCTCCCGTGTCATTGTTCTCAGATCGACCACTTTCCAAAAGCCCTACTGTTTTTCGCCCAGGGACTGCAGAGTCATCATTCCCGTTCTGGCGCCTTCTGAGAGCCTATGGGAGCCTTAGAAAATGTCACGTTACAGCAGAGATCCTCTGTTTTCCATAAAGAGGCTATAGAAGGACAAGAAATGGTCAGAGAGGGCACTTCCTGTATGGAATCTTCTCAGGTTTTGGCCTGCCATATGAGTTCTGTTATACTCACAGACACCATTCAAACAGTTTAAGAAACGTTAGGGTGTTTTCTATCCACACCTACTAATTATATGCATATTCTAGTTTCTGGGCAGGAGTAATAACCAGATTAAATCGGGTAAATTTTTTATCCGGCCGTGAAAATACTGCCCCCTATCCTAAACGGGTTAAAAGACACCTAGGAGCAAGAAATCTTTCTGATTGAGAGGGGGTCAAATACTTATTTCCCTCATTAAAATGCAAATCAATTTATACAATTTTTGACATGCGTTTTTCTGTTTTTTTTTGTTGTTATTCTGTCTCTCACTGTTCAAATAAACATACCATTAATATTATAGACTGATCGTTTCTTTGTCAGTGGGCAAACGTACAAAATCAGCAGGGGATCAAATACTTTTTTCCCTCACTGTAGTTACCCAGTCCCTGCCGCTGAAACACATCCCCACAGCATGAATCCGCCACCAGCATTCTTCACATTAGGGATGGTGCCAGGTTTCCTCCAGACGTGACGGTTGGCATTCAGGCCAAAGAGTTCAATCTTGGTTTCATCAGACCAGAGAATCTTGTTTCTCATGGTTCCTTTAGGTGCCTTTCGGCAAATTCCAAGTGGGATGTCATGTGCCTTTTACTGAGGAGTGGCTTACATCTGGCACTACCATAAAGGCCTAATTGGTGCAGTGCTGCAGAGATGGTTGTCCTTCTGGAAGGTTCTCCCATCTCCACAGAGGAATTGTGGAGCTCTGTCAGAGTCACCATCAGGTTCTTGGTTACCTCCCTGACCAAGGTCCTTCTCCCCCGATTGCTCAGTTTGGCTGGGCAGTCAGCTCTAGAAAGAGTCTTGGTGGTTCCAAGCTTCTGCCATTTTAAAATGATGGAGGCAACTGTGTTCTTGGGGACCTTCAATGCTGCAGAAATGTTTTGGTACCCTTCGCCGGATCTGTGCCCCGAGACAATCCTGTCTCTGAGCTCTACGGACAATTTCTTCGACCTCATGGCTTGGTTTTTGCTCTGACATACACTGTCAACTGTGGGATCTTACTGTATAAAGACAGGTGTGTGCCTTTCCAAATCATGTCCAATCAATTGAATTTACCACAGGTGGACTCCAATCAAGATGTAGAAACATCTCAAGGGTGATGAATGGAAACAGGATGCACCTGAGTTCAAATTTTGAGTGACATAGCAAAGGGTCTGAACACTTATGTAAATACGGTATTTCTGGGTTATTTCTCAATACTGTACATTTGCTAACATTTCTAAAAACCTGTTTTTAACGCATTGTCATTTTAGGGTATTGTGTGTAGATTAAGGAGGGGAAAAAGTATTTAATCAATTTTAGAAAAAGGCTATAACGTAACAAAATGTGGAAAAAGTCAAGGGGTCTGAATATCTTCCGATGGCACTGTATGCAAAATGATATTCTTATTCGTGGAGGAATTGACCTGCACCCAATGCCTTTTATGAAGGTTTTTGATTACAACAAAAAAACTATGAAAAACCTTAATGAAAGGCATTAGGTAGAAGTAAATTAATCCACAAATATGAATGTAATTTTAGATTTTTTTAAATGACCACGCTTTTATGAATTTGATGATATAAGCACATTTAAAAATAGTACAGGACTTGAACCAGGAAGTAGGTGGGACATTCATAGCATATCACATCCAACATAACTCCAATAATATTCCCAACACTTATGCCAATAAGTAGTAAACATGTGGAAGTCAGCTGAGCAAACGAACAACAACTCTCTGGATGATACAACTACACTCTAACCTGGAGTGGGAGGGGGCAGTGTCCTGCATCCAAGTGTACTTGGGCTCCCGAGTGTCGCAGTGGTCTAAGACACGAATCTCAGCACTAGAGGTGTCACTACAGACCCTGGTTTGATTCCAGGCTGTATCACAACCAGCTGTGATTGGGAGTCCCATAGGGCGGCGCACAATTGGCCTAGTGTCGTCCTGGTTAGGGTTTGGCCGGGGTAGGCCGTCATTGTAAATAAGAATTTGTTCTTAACTGGCTTTCTTGGTTAAACACAAATAAAATACTGATTAGTTAGAAATTGTCAGAGGTGTGAAAGGTGACTGAAGAGAGAGATAAACTAGGGGTAGTTAGGTTGAGAGGGCTGGCCTTTTTAACATGAACTTTCTCAAGCAATAGCTTCTTCCATATGTTTTCCCAAAGATATACCAAGCTTTAAAAGACAGTGTTTACTTGACTAAAAGTTTACAAACTCTGATGGCCTCCTGAATGGTGCAGCAGCCTAAGGCACTGCATCGCAGTGCTAGAGGTGTCACTACAGACAGGTTGGATCCCGGGCTGTATCACAACCGGCTGTGATCGGGAGTCCGGTAGGGCGGCGCACAATTGGCCCAACGTCGTCCGGATTAGGAGAGAGGGTTTGGACGGGGGAGGGCTTTACTTGGCTCATCATGTTCTAGCGACTCCTTGTGGCGGGCTGGGAGCCTGCAGGCTGACCTTGTCGTCAGGTAAACGGTGTTTCCTCCGACACATTGGTGCGGCTGGCTTCCGGGTTAAGCGGGTGGGTGTTAAAACTTCTTTGGGATCAGTGTCCCTTCCACGGGACGGTTGAGCTTACGTAGGCTAATGCAATTACCATGAGGTTGTAAGTAGCAAGAACATTTCCCAGGATATAGACATATCTGATATTGGCAGAAAGCTTAAATTGTTGTTAATCTAACTGCACTGTCCAATTTACAGTAGCTAATACAGTGAAAGAATACCATGCTATTGTTTGAGAAGAGTGGACAATTTTGAACATGAAAAGTTATTAATAAACAAATTAGGCTCATTTGGGCAGTCTTGACACAACATTTTGAAAATAAATATAATGGTTCATTGGATCAGTCTAACACTTTGCACATACACTGATGCCATCTAGTGGCTGAAATCTAAATTGCACCTGGGCTGGAATAATACATTATGGCCTTTCTCTTGCATTTCAAAGATGATGGTACAAAAAAAAATACAAAAGAACTATTGTTTTTTTCTTTGTATTATCTTTAACCAGATATATTGTGTTGTTATATTCTACTACATTCCTTTCACATTTCCACAAACTTCAAAGTGTTTCCTTTCAAATGGTACCAAGAATATGCATATCCTTGCTTTAGGACCTGAGCTGCAGGCAGTTAGATTTGGGTATGTCATTTTAGGTGAAAATGTTTTAAAAAATGGGCTAATCCTTATTAAGAAGCGCAGTTTGGCGGGTCATGTTTCGGAGGACGCATAACTCGACCTTTGCCTCCCGATCCTGTTGGGGAGGTGCAACGATAAGACAAGATCGAAATTGGGGAGATACGGGGTGTCACGATTGTCGTCGGTGAAGGAGGACCAATACGCAGCAGGTACGTGTATGCTCATCTTGATTTTTAATTACTCTCAAAAATGAACATACAAAAATAACAAAGAAACGAACGAACAACTATAAACAGTCTGGCTAGCATAGGCTCAACACAGAACAATCACCCACAAATAACAACCACAAACACACCCTAATATATGGGACTCTCAATCAAAGGCAGATAGACAACACCTGCCTTCAACTGAGAGTCCCAACCCCAATCAACACAACATAGAAACACACTCACCAGACTAGACATAGAAATACATAAACATAGACTATAAACCAAAACCCCGGAAATACTAAATCAAACACCCTTTAACCAAACACACCACCCTGAACCACATACAACCAATACCCTCTGTCACGTCCTGACCAAACTACAATACTAATTAACCCTTATACTGGCCAGGACGTGACACGGGGAGTAAAATACAAATACTATTTTTTTTTTTTATACTTTCCAAACTCTGATGCTTCACATACAATATATATTTATTCAGACATAAAGTGAACATTCAGGATCATGTCACTATATTTGGAATGTGTTGAATGGATTTTGCATGTTGTACCTGCCAGAGTGGCTTGTTGAATTCATTGTATTTGCCATAACATGTACACTGCCCTTTCATTCCCCTGTATGTCAGTGAGAGGTAGTTTCCTGTGTGCTTCTCCCTGAGCACGAGCTAAAGGTTACCATGTGTACATTCCAAATGGCACCCTATTCCCTTAACTACCAGGGCTCTGGTCAAAAGTAGTGCAGTATATAAAATATCAGGCCATTTGGGATTCAGCCCATGTCAACCTAAGAGGATCAATTCCACTGGAAGCCAGAGGAGAGCTACTTCTTCTCCAAGTGATAAATGTCTCAATGTCAATTAACTGTCAATGGAGGTCTTAGCCTTTTTCATGGACCAGGGCCCACAGTATATAATACCCCTGTCCTCTACAACTTTGGAGTAGGGGTGTGAGAAGATATGGCTCCAGTATTGCCCGGACGGCACATCCCCTTCATCTCCACTGTGTCTGCTCTGCTGGGGCTCTTAGGTGGCTGGCAGCGTGACTCGAGACCTGGAGAACCAGGAGCACTCTGAAATGGAGGCAGGGGGCTTCCTCCACCCTGGTAGCCAGCCTCCCTCTACCCCCAGCTCAGCCCCTCTCCCTCTTCCTCCAGCCCCTCTCCCCCAGCCCCTCTCCCTCTTGCCATCGCTCTTCCCAAGCCCAGATTTTCTCCCTCTCCCCCCAGCCCAGCCTCCTTCTCCCCCAGCTCAGCTTCTCTCTTTCTCCCCCAGCCCCCCTCTCCCCCAGCCCAGCTTCTCTCCCTCTCCCCCCAGCTCAGTCTCCCTCTCCATCCAGCCCAGCCTCTTCCTCTGCCCTAGCCCATCTCGGTGGGCATCAATCCCCCAGCAGCGAGTCGACACCGTGTCCCAGGGAGGGGTAAGAGGATCCACCTTGTTGCCTCCGACTATCCCTCTGCCCCTGTAGGGACAGGTCGGGTAAATGAATAGATTGTTTGCAGACACTGGATATTGTTAATGTATTTGCTATTGATGGAGTGAGATAACATGAGTAGCTTCAGCCTTACTTAACACAAAACAAATTCTCAAAGGCCATTGTGTATGAATAGGACACGGTAGAGGTGGCAGGGGAGGCTGGATGGGGAAGGATCTGTCATGATGGAGTAGGATGGGGCAGGTGAGGGAGGGTGGGGTAGTATGGGACAGGATGGTGTAGGGGGCAGGGGCAGTATGATGGGGCAACCTGGGACAGGATGTGGTTGTATGTCGTAGGATGGGACAGGATGTGGTTGTATGTCGTAGGATGGGACAGGATGGCGTAAGATGGGACAGGTTAGGGTAAGATTAGGACACGGTGGGGTAATTTGGGGCAGGATGGGGAAATGTGGGACAGGATGGGGTAATATGGGACAGGATGGAGCAGGACAGGGCAGTGGGGGTTGTTTCAGGCTTTTGGGGCACATGTTTCCTGAAGGTAGCTATCATATCAACCACAGTGAACTTTGATTTAAGATCAAAACCACTAAAGACAAAACACCACACATACAATAGTTTTAAATCATATCTGCCACTCTTACACCTGTCATCTTTGTAGCCTCTTCTATCTGTGTGAAATTCCCCTCGTCATTGTCATCAAGAATAATTAGGCTGTAGGTGATGGTATAACATTTCCTCTTTGACAGATTCATACTGCAATAATTACTCCCAGCGGACCGACCGACGCCTAATGGCAATGGCATCACACATCAAGCATGCACACACGCACACACACACACACACACAGCAGCTACGCTTATTGACAATGACGCCTCAGAGCACCACTCAAGGACTAATGATTTACAGTACATCCAGGGTTGGGGAGTAACGGATAACATGTAAGGGATTACAAAAACCGGTAACTGTAATCCATTATGTTACCAGCAAAAATATTGAAATCAGATTAAAGATACTTTTGAAAAACTAGATGATTACTTTTAAATTCAGAAAGGATGCTTGCGAAATTTTTTTACACTTCTCTGTTTCCTCAATGATATTCAAATCAGGTGCAAATTTAAGTTTGTTCCACCTGAGCGAGTCTGACCACAAATCAGAGACCACTATGATGCCACACCAAATGTGTTTGATGTATCGCGGGAAAAGTGCAGGAATGGGCTTTTGTAGGCTACAGTCCAAGCTATGTCTTCCAATGGTGCGACTGCTGTCGGCATCCAAAGATTATCCAATTTGAATAAACGCTTGGAGGTAAGGATGACATCAGTGGTGTAGTCTACGGCGATACGGATATCACTTATTATTGATATCTACATAGCGCTTTGATGTGAATCACACTGCTGCTCTCTCATTTAGCTATTTGAGCTTTACGGATTGTGGTTGTTGTAGATGGCTGTTCACAAATGTAAATGTGTATTTGAACCCAATAATGGTTGAATTCAAGAAGTTTAAGCTGCCTATCAATCGTTGTTTTTGAAACCAGCGGACAGCCAGTGAAAAATGTGCTCTTGCAACAGCTGCATAGTGTGGATCCCAGCCTATGGAACAAAAGTGGGTATTTCATTGCTCAATCTAATTCATGCTGATAAAATATAGGCCTAATAGACACATGCTCAAACTCGCACACTTTTGATAGACTTAAAGGGGCAATCTGTAGTTGCTACATACATTTTTGGACTTATAAATGATATATCCAGTACAAGTCAAAAGTTTGGACACACCTACTCATTCCAGGGTTTTTCTTAATTTTTACTACATCCTCTTCTTCCAACTCACTGTCAGACAGATATTTGGAAAATTCTTGTTGAAGATGTTCCTTCCACGCTAGCCTCTCCCTCTGACCAAAAAAATATTTCTAAGGCCCTCTGAGCAGAGATTATTTTTGCCATACTGCAAAGCTATTTATTTGTTGTATCACTCCCCCAATTCGCACCTGGCTGGGATAGAGTGTCGGAAAATACAGCATTTTTACAATGTATCAAAATAAGGTTTAGAAATAATGTATTGTAATAACATTGTGCAGGTTCCCGCAAGACATTTTGTAGTTTCACACACTACAAAGGGTAAAGAGTGTGAGAAAAGCGGGACACAGGCAGACAGGTAGGGAGACAGACAGGTTCTTGGTGCTATGTTGAAACAGCAGGCCCAGGGAGGAGGAAGACAGTGAAGGCACACAGCAAAACTTTTTTGCTTGATTTTTACTTGTTTTCACCTACACACACACTTTTCCACACTTTTATTACCCTCAGTTCCAGTGGACCAGAACATCACAGTTGTAATTTAAATGTGTAGGGGGGTGCACAGTGTGCACTCAATAAAAATGTGTTATTTTACAGTCCAATGAGTCTCAGGTTGAAAAAAACTTTTTTCTTTTAGTTAACACTGAAAATTGGACCCACAGACCCGAACACCAAACAAGGGTTAATGCGTTTGAGCCAATCAGTTGTGATGTGACAAGGTAGGGATGGTAAAAATAAGATTTTTTTTTATTTTAACTAGGCAAGTCAGTAAAGAACAAATTCTTATTTACAATGACAGCCTACCGGAGAACAGGGGGTTAATAGCCTTGTTCAGGGGCAGAACGACAGATGTTTACATTCTCAGCTTGGTAACCGTTCAGTTACTGGCCCAATGCTCTAACCACAAGGCTACCTGCCGCCCCAAGATAGTCCATATTATGCCAAGAACAGCTCAAATAAGCAAAGAGAAGCAACAGTCCATCATTACTTTAGGACTTGAAGGTCAGTCAATACTGAAAATTTCAAGAACTTTGAAAGTTTATTCGTGCAGCTGCAAAAACCATCAAGCACTATGATGAAACTGGTTCTCATTAGGACCACCACAGGAAAGGAAGACCCAGAATTCATTAGAGTTACCAGCCTCAGAAATTGCAACCCAAATAAATGCTTCACAGAGTTCAAGTAACAGACACATCACATCAACGGTTCAGAGAAGACCTGTGTGAATCAGGCCTTCATGGTCGAATTGCTGCAAAGAAACCACTACTAAAGGACACCAATAAGAAAGAAGAGAATTGCTTGGGCCAAGAAATACGAGTGGAAATCTGTCCTTTTGGTCTGATGAGTCTAAATTCTAGATTTTTGGTTCCAACCTCCATGTCTTTGTGAGACGCAGAGTAGGTGAACATAGAGGAGGAGGCGTAATGGTGTGGTGGTGCTTTGCTGGTGACACTGTCAGTGATTTATTTAGAATTCAAGGAACACTTAACCAGCATGGCCACCACAGCATTCTGCAGCGATAAGCCATCCCATCTGGTTTGCGCTTGGTGGGACTATCATTTTTTTATCAACAGGACAATGACCCAACACACCTCCAGGCTGTGTAAGGGCTATTTGACCAAGAAGGAGGGTGATGGAGTGCTGCATCAGATGACCTGGCCTCCACAATCACCTGACCTCAAACTAATTGAGATGGTTTGGGATGAGTTAGACCACAGTGTGAAGAAAAAGCAGCCAACAAGTGCTCAGCATATGTGGGAACTCCTTCAAGACTGTTGGAAAGGAAGGCACACCTGTTCATTAAAATGCGTTCTGGGTGATTACCTCATGAAGCTGGTTGAGAGAATGCCAAGAGTGTGCAAAGCTGTCATCAAGGCAAAGGGTGGCTACTTTGAAGAATCTAAAATATAAAACATATTTTGATTTGATTAATACTTTTTTGGTTACTACATGATTCCATATGTGTTATTTCATAGTTTTGATGTCTTCGCTATTATTCTACAATGTCGAAAGAAGTTTTAATTATTTATTTTTTTATTTTTTTTATTTTATTTTACACTCCATGACAACCCAAAATATAAGCTTGTTTTTCTCAGTGTTGAACACTGAGCTGTAGTCAATGAATAGCATTCTTGCGTCGGTGTTCCTTTTGTCCAGGTGGGAAAGGGCAATGTGGAGTGCAATAGAGATTGCATCATCTGTTGATCTGTTGGGGAGGCATGTAAATTGGAGTGGGTCTAGGGTTTCTGGGAGAATGGTGTTGATGTCAGCCATGACCAGCTTTTCAAAGCACTTCATGGCTACAGACTTGAGTGCTCCAGGTCGGTAGTCATTTAGGCAGGTTACCTTGGTGTTCTTGGGCACAGGGACTATGGTGATCTGCTTGAAATATGTTGGTATTACAGACTTGGTCAGGGAGAGGTTGAAAATGTTAGTGAACACACTTGCCAGTTGGTCAGCGCATGCTCGGAGTACATGCCCTCGTAATCCGTCTGGCCCTGCGGCCTTGTGAATGTTGACATGTTTAAAGGTCTTACTCACATTGTCTATGGAGAGCGTGATCAGACAGTTGTCCGGAACAGCTGATTTGCTCTTGCATGCTTCAGTGTTGCTTGCCTCGAAACGAGCCTAGAAGTTATTTAGCTTGTCTGGTAGGCTTGTGTTACTAGGCAGCTCGTGGCTGTGCTTCCCTTTGTAGTCTGTCATAAATTGCAAGCCCTGCCACATCCGACGAGCATCGGAGCCGATGTAGCTCTGTCTATTAATCTGAGAGCGGTTACATTTCTCCAGCCCCATCCCTCAACTTTTAACCAAATCAAAGGTGGGGCGCGGCGTCCGTTATGTTATTGTCTCATCTGTGGATTTTCCCTTTAAACAGCTACATTTTATCAAGCTATCAAAGTGTCCCCAACAATAAGGTAAACAATAGGCCTATAGCAAATCCAGCATATGGCATTCATTTTTCACATGTAAATAGCACTTTTCAGTAGCGCTCAAAGCATGCCATTGAATTTCTTTTTACACTCGAATCAATGAGCCCAATCAGTTCTCCATGACAACAAAATCATAAACAATAGAGTAGGGCTGGCTAATAAGTCCTTCATTTTGGGGTTATGTTTAAGTAAAAAAAATGTAATCTATATTTCCAAGTCCTATTCTTGAAGATCAAAGGGTATAACATTTATTGGAATGACTGAAATTCTGATAGACTGGTTTTTAATGTAAATATATAATTTCATCGTATTATTATCGTAGTAGAAAGCGATAGGTTAGAAGAAGCCTACATAACCAACCCATAAAGTAAAATGTAACATCCATATATGGCCAGCTATGTAAACTTTAAAATGTATTTATCCTGCAATAGATGTCGTTCAATTGTTGACATACAGTTTTGTCTTCTTCTAATGCCTCTTAATTGGAAAGTAATCTAAAATGTATGTAATCAGATTACATTACTGAGTTTGGGTAATCCAAAAGTTACATTACTGATTACAATTTTGGACAGGTAACTAGTAACTGTAACAGATGACATTTAGAAAGTAACCTACCCAACCCTGAGTACAGTACATCCCCCTCTCCTTCTCATCCCCCTCTGCTCCTCATTCCTCTCTCCTCTCATTCTAATCCCATCTGTTCTCCTTTTCAGACAAACAATAGAATCAACACTGTTTCAATCAACTCAAGACTGATGGATTAACGACAGATTCATTTTTCCTCTCCTCCGTTATAGGCAAGGAGAACTGACAATATGCAGAGGGAGGCAACCATGGTCTCTAAACGGAGGAGTAGGTGTTGTTATTGTTGAACAAACTGTAAAAAGTCAAACTGTAAAAAGTCAAGTTTATTTTGTTTATATCCATTTTCATTAAGTTTAATGAGAAGGAAATTACACTGACAAATCACTGTAAACTTGAAATAAATGAAGGACATTAGTGTGTTGGGGAATAGTTCTCCCATTAGTCTGAAAGGGCTGTGAGCCGGGTTCTACAGGGTGACAAATGGATAGGGTCAGGACAGAAAGAAAACACTTGAGAACCAAATAGACTATGGAATGACTGTGTCTGTGAGTTATGTCTTCAGGACATCCCATACCAGGAAGTCCTGAATTGATGCGATTGAAAAAGGGGCTCATTTGGTGGATTGCTTCTATGCTTGGTTTAGGGCTGTTACCCCGGGACTCTCAGGACTAATGGTGACTGATTTTTGTTCCACAACACGGCTTGTTAGTAGAATCTTTCAGCAACAGTTAAAGGCCATGACAACGAAGCCCTGGTTACACCTTGCTGTCACGTCCTGACCAGTATAGAGGATTATTTGTATTATTTGGTCAGGGCGTGGCAGAGGCATGTTTGTTTTGTATGGTGGTTTTTTTTGTGTATAGCTTAGAGGGGTGTGTTATTTATGTGTTCCGGGGTTTTGTGGTGTATGTTTTAGTATGAGTAAGTTCTAGATTAAGTTTTCTATGTGCAGGTTTGGTTGCTGGACTCTCATTTGGAGGCAGGTGTTTCTAGTTGCCTCTGATTGGGAGTCCTATAAGTAGGTGTGTGTTTTGTTTGTCACTTGTGGGTAGTTGTATGTTAGCACTGCTTTTGTTTAGCCTGCTACACGGTTCCTGTCGTGAGTTTTGTTTATTTCCTCGTGTTCTCATTTAAAATAAAAGATGATGAGCACGCAATCCGCTGCATATTGGTCCACTTTGTCCGACAGCGATTTCAACATATCTTCTGACGAAGAGGTTTGTGACAGAACTACCCACCACAACAGGACCAAGCACCCAGGACTAAGGGAATCTGCCTGTGACCCAGAACCGGGTGAGTCTACCTACGATCCAAAAATAAAAAGGATTAACTGTATCGAATGAGTCTGCCTACAGTGTGGAACGGAAGAGGTCTGCCTACGATCCGGAACAAGGGGAGTCCGCCTACGGCCCGAAACGGCGCAAGTCTATCTGCAGTCTGGAGGGCAGTAGGCCTGAGCCGGAGCCACCTCCAGTTTAGGTGGGTTGGGGAGGGGGGGTGTAGCACAGGTGCCGTCGTTGACGGCAGCCAGCCTCCCTTCCCTCCCTTTTAGTTTAGGGGGATTTTTCTGTTTGTTTTGGGGTATTTACTGGGTTTTGTGTAAGGTGCATCCGGGGTCGGCACCTTTGGGGGAGGTACTGTCACATCCTGACCAGTATAGAGGATTATTTGGTCAGGGCGTGGCAGAGGTATGTTTGTTTTGTATGGTGTTTTTTTTGTGTATATCTTAGAGGGGTGTGTTATTTACGTGTTCCGGGGTTTTGTGGTGTATGTTTTAGTATGAGTAGGTTCTAGATTAAGTTTTCTATGTGCTGGTTTGGTTGCTGGACTCTCAATTGGAGGCAGGTGTTTCTAGTTGCCTCTGATTGGGAGTCCTATAAGCAGGTGTGTGTTTTGTTTGTCACTTGTGGGTAGTTGTATGTTAGCACTGCTTTTGTTTAGCCTGCTACACTGTTCCTGTCGTGAGTTTTGTTTTTTTGTTTTTTTTTAATAAAAGATGATGAGCACGCAATCCACTGCATATTGGTCCACTTTGTCCGACAGCGATTTCAACATATCTTCTGACGAAGAGGTTTGTGACACTTGCATTAACATGGGGTTTACATCATCCAATCATGATGATACAATAGCCCTGTTTACACTCTTCCGTCTAAACTCACTGCAGATCCAAGTCTAACGTCACCACTGTAACATGCATCTGTAACATGCATCACACTGCTTTCTTAACAGTACCTCTTCCCCCCTCACCAGCTCACACCAAGACTGAATCTCGGGACCTCTGTCTTGCAAACACACGACTGCCCTCTTGACCAACTCTTAGGCAGCCGCACCACCGAAAAGCTAGCAGTTTGAAGACATTTCAAGGTGAGGTTACCAACTCAGGCATCATGATAGCCATGGTGTTATGATAGACAGACTCATCGTGTTACACTGAGAGAGGACAGATGGGTTATATTATACTATCGTAAACATACTGTAAGTGAAGAGACACTAGAATCCTCTGGCCTTATACAGGTTCCTCTTCAATAATGCAGATACCACCACTGGAGAAATCATCAAATTGCGTTCTGCAGACATCAGGTCACGACATGGAACTCTTTTTCCGATATGGTCTTCAAAACTGATTGAAAATAGATTTTTGAGGGTTTCTGGGTGACGTTGTACTGGATCGCAACGCTTCTTGGATGAGAGCCTTTTTATTCCCATTGATTGAGGGCCATGGGGGGACGCTTGATACAATGGAAGACCTCTACTAAAGTCAACAACATCGCTAGTTGTTTCATTACCATCCAGTATACAGTTGACGTGTTTTATTTTGGGTGGTTTGTCACTTGTTACACTATTTGAGAGGAATTTCATTGTCAGTTTCTGTGTTCATCTTGTTGATGGAATTTGTTGGTAAAACGCAGCATGATTGCCAGAAATAGTGGAGTTGCGTATGTTGCCTGAAAACCAAGTAACAATAAAACAATTGCACAAGTACTCTTTTTATAGCACATTAATGTGTTTAATTTTGATCTCCCATTTTTTTTATACATGAAAGGCAGTTGAGGCAGAGCAGACACGTCTCAGGTGAATAAGTAGCTACAGTATGCCTGCCATACACTGAAACATTCATCTATAGTCTCATGTCAATTAATATAATAGGCATTTTACCATTCAATATAAACTAGCGCTGTTGCCAAGCAACATGAGAATCCAATATCTACCTGGAGTGACTGTCTGAGAAAAATAATTTCCATATGTGTAGTTTAGTTCATGTGTCTTTATATAGATTTCAGAAATGACTGTAACTGATGGTGGAAGAGAAACTGGGAAGTGATACGATAATGTTATAGCAGAGTGATTTTGATTCCTGGGAAGTTTCCAAAAGGGATCTGCCAATTAGACAGCCTTTCCTTCCTCAAAGAGTGTAATAAGGGAGTTATTAAAGAGGAACAGAACCCCCAAAAAATATGTATCTGGTTGAAAACAGCCTATGTGGGCTCGGTAGCAGTCATAAACATCAATTCTAGTCACAAAATGTACTAAAACAGATTTGTGAGAAGTAAGGAATTTATGACGTATCCGTTGCCCTTGGCTATTTTAGGGTTGGGTTTGGATTTCAATCATGCCCACTTTCCCACTAACACGGGACAGCTAGCAGCACCCATCTAAATGATCAGAGCAAAACATGCATGGAGGATTGTCATGCAATAAAGTTGAAAGGTGAAACAGCTGCGAGCTATCTAATCGTAGCAGCAGAATCAACCTACAGCCCACCCATTTCCACGCAAACAGCAGAACTACCCAATTGAGTCATCACACTCAGCGCCTCGGCCTTGTTTGAGTGACATGAGACAATGACACATACAAGAAACATAACATTGCCAATGTTATGTTGAAACAACGAGACTTGTTCTTTATAAAAGGCTAGGGTTTTTTCCAACTCAAACATTCTCACATTCATGAGCTTAGGTTAGCATCCCAAGCACAACTGTCATTCCTTTAGCGAAAGTATCAACGTTTCTTTGGTACTGTTGCTGTTAGGGATATCTCAACTACGGTGAGTGAAGAGGAATAAACAAAAATACTGTCAGGGTAGGCTATAGCAAACAGAACACCCACATTAAATCACACCCCCAAGACATGAATCTCATCTCCGCAGTCAAATTTCTTAATATGAAGGAAAACTGAGACGAAATCAGTGAGTTCAGCCCCCCTTTAATGGTAGGGTAAAAAAAGTTACAACTTCTCTTGTCATTGGTGATGCTCCCTAATGCTGGAATAGGGGCCTGAGTGAAAAGGTTTGGGAACCCCTTTAGCAGACCCTCTTACACAAGGCACGTCACAACCATCAGACATGGCCAGTAGGTGTCTGGGTGCAGAGAGCAGGTGACACACCAGATCTAGACTCTTACTGAGGAAAAGCCAGACAATACTTTTATCATGTGGGCAGATCTGAAATCAGATCTATATGGATGCTTCTCCTCTTCTGGTTTGCCAGGTTAATTCCCATCACCTGCCAACTGAAGTGCATTCTATTATCTCAGTCACACAGTGAAGTGGCTCTTGGCAAGGCTTGTGAGATGAAGAGGTGATACTGTTGATTCAAATGACACTTAATCCTCCGTCATCCACCCGATCCCATCACTTGACTTTCATATTAGCTAATATATTGTAGGCCTATTGAAAGAGCATAGTCAGAAAACTGAGTACTCTAAAAGCATTCGTAAAATACTTATCTCAAAACAAATTGTCTCAGTAAATATATCACATTCTCTTAACATTTTAATGATTAAAATATTAGTAATGCTATCTAAGTGCTTCCACTTCTCCTGTGCTTACGTCCTTGAAGAAAGAGGAGAGGAGACAAGGAGAGGAAGCCACATTAGATTATTGGTATGCTCCCCCTGGTTATTTCTAGTGCAGACACAGAGTAGGCGGGGTTGAGGGTGAAAGTTGGAAGTGTGATGACTCGAAAAACAAACAATGGCACTAAGTACAAACCTTCGTCTCCTGAATACAAGACAACTCAATTTAATCATAAATCTACTTGCTCTCTTGAGGAGCTTGGATCCCATCATTCTGCTAGCGCACATGAGAATATCAAGATGGAGTCGGACGACAGTAACGATTCCTTTGAAATTGAGCCTGACCAGGATGAAGTACCTGCAGCAACAGGTAGATACATCTAGCCTTTATGCTAATAATCATATCAGAGATTATTTTGGACTGGTAGGTGTGATTTTTCTTTAGAAAGTGCATCCCTGGGTAACGAACAATCTGGGAACTGTTACATCTGTCAAAGTTTTGAGAAGTGGAATTGTTTGGATTTTCTGTGCATCCTCCGCCCAGAGGCAACAGGCTCTCCGTGTCACACATCTCAACCTACTTTGCTCTCAAGAGTAGGGTGCTGCTCAAAGGAGTGATCAGTGGGGTGGCATTAAGTGTAGAGGTGGATCAGATGCCCACCGTTTGGTGAGACGTAGACCCGGTGGCAATGGTGAGACTGAGGATACACAGTGAGCACGGTCCGATGCCGACGTCTATGGACATCTAAAAGACGTCATTTTGCTCATTGCCCAGTGCATGGACCTCTAAAAAACGTTCAACTTTGATACAGAGTTTATACCTGATAAGGTCAGTTTAGGTTGTCAGCTATTCCGTGAGAGCTTTTATTCCAAACCCGCAACGGTGCTTTAGGTGCCAAGGATTTGGACATGTTGCAGCAGTGTGTAGAAGGGAGATCCGACAACATGACAGGTGTGGAGGAGGCCATAGTCAGAAAGAGTGTAAAGTTGGGGTAGAGAAAGCCCTGTGTGTTAACTGTGAGGGCGCCCATGCAGCTGGGGATTCCAAGTGCCCTGTGCGAGAGACAGGTCGAGCCAGTGTTTGTGGGGCAGAAGGTTTTCTATGCTGAGGCAGTGATGAGAGTAGAGGACAACCTAAGGCTGAGTGATACTGGCTGGTTGCCCCCCAGTGAGTAGGACTGAAGAGAGATCCAGAGAGGATGAGTTTGAGTAAGGTTGGATTACTTGCGTTTATTACCATGGTTATTAACTGTACTGCACTGATGGAGCGGAAATCCCAGCCTAGTCTCATAGACTGTACAAAGCTGTCATTAAGGCAAAGGGTGGCTACTTTGAAGAATCTCAAATAAAACGTTTATTTTGATATGTTTAACACTTTTTTGGTTACTACATGATTCCATATGTGTTATTTCATAGTTTTGATGTCTTCACTATTATTCTACAATGTAGAAAATAGTCAAAATAAAGAAAAACCCTGGAATGAGGAGGTGTTTTAACATTTTTATTGGTACTGTATGTCAGGAGAAGTGCAGTATTATCATAAGGAGACGTATACTTGGAACACGGAGGAGGAATGGAGGGAAAAAGAGTGCCAGAGGAGGTCTAAGAGTGAGCGGGAGGAAGAGGGTGAACTTGAGTCAGATAAAAATGGGAGATGGTTTGTTAAAGTGTAATTAGAGTGAGATGAATACAGGAGGAGAAAGGGAAGTGAATGAGAGTATCAGAGGTGGTAGGTGTGGTGAAGTTCTTGGAGCCCGAAGCTTGCACCGAGGGTCAGGATAAAGTGGACCCTTGCCTTTTGGCTGATCCATTTGTGGTTTCAGGGTGGGTGAAAACAGAGTTGGGTGCTGTGGAATCGCTGAGGGTAACCATAAGTGGTCTTCTGATCTCGGTTTGTGTTTCTGCTGGTCAGAGGGAGAAGGGGCTCCGCGTTAAATTAATAGGGGCAAGAAATGTGAATTGTTTTGCTCTCAAGAAAACGGCGCCATTCAAAGGAGTGATTACTTGAGTAGCAGTAAATGTAAAAGTTGACCAACTGAAGGGGAAGATTCCCGGTGTTTGTGATGCTCGTTGTTTGGTGCGACGCAGAAAGGGTGGCGTGAGTGGTGAAACAGAAGAGTCATTGTTATATTTATTATATTTTGATGTTGAGTCTTTGACCGACAGAGTGATGTTAGGATATATAATTTATCCTGTATGAGCTTTTGTGCCAAATACATTACGTTGTTACAGTTGTCAAGCTTAAGGGTGTGTGGCAACAGTGCGTAGGGGGGAGGTTCCTAGGTGTGAGAAGTGTGCAGAAGGGCATGAGAGAAAGGAATGTGTAGCATTGGAGAAAGTAGTGGTATGTGTTAATTTTAAGGGTGCCCATGGGGCTGGGATCAGAAATGTCCATTCGAGAGAGGTAGATTGAGGTTTCCAGGGTTAGAGTGGTGCAGAAGTTGTCATATTGCCTAGTTAAATAAAGGTTAAAAAAATATATATTTTTAAATAAAAAAATAAATAACATAAATATGCTGAGGCAGTGAAGAAAGTAGAGGAAGATAGGTCAAAGGGAGGGATCCTGAGAGGAGTAGATCTGTACCCGTATGGAGGGATAGGCCAACAAGTGATATACATTTCAGTAAGATTGGATTATTAGCATGTATAGCAATGGTTATCATCTGTATTTTATTTATATATTTTTTTTACTATGCAAGTCAGTTAAGAGCAAACTCTTATTTACAATGACGGCCTACCCCGGCCAAACTCTAACCCAGATGACGCTGGGCCAATTGTGCGCCGCCCCATACGGGACTCCCAATCACAGCCAATTTTGACACAGCCTGGAATCGAACTAGGGTCTGTAGAACACCGCTAGCACTGAGAGGCAGTGCCTTAGACCGATGTGCCACTTGGGAGCCCCTGTACTGCAGGGATACAGAAAATTGAGGTTGTGGAGGCAGCCGAAGAGAGGTATTTGGGTGTGCAAGTCTTGACATCAGAAGAGTTACAGGGTGTGTTAAGTGGTGGTGCCCCATCCTTTCAGGCTGTTGAGGTAGGACTAAATAGATTGAAATAGTGGAGTAGGGTGGTGTTTTTGTAAATTATTATTATTATATATATATTTTTTGTGAGTGTTGTGTTAGATGGTAGGATATTTGTTAATAATTTTTTTAAGCAAAGTATAAGAGAAGCCCCTGATCACAGTGTGCAGTTCAGGGCCAGGCTCAATGTGGGAGGAGTCAAACGTGTTTAACCCGAACCCTTCCCGTCTCCTTCAAGGTCACCCAAGTTGAGGTTCACGTCGAAGGTATCAACGCCAACGAAAGCGAATCTTAATCGAACCTAACCTACATGGATAAAAATATAAACCATGGAAGTAAGTGAGACTGTCATTATGCATAATGTACTTTGTAAAATGTATGTTATACCAGTGCAGTGGTATATTTTTATATAACCAACTACCGCAACGATGTTAGCATAGCATTAATTAGCACCCGCATTTGCACGTGAGCTAGCTAATTGCTTACAATGAGGGAATCTTATTTGGACAAATTTGCCTACTTGAGCAGCAAGCCTAGGTTTACATGTACAGTTATGTAATCGATTTGATCGTTGATTTTCTGTGTTTCTTCAATGTATGCTTTGTTGTGTTTGGCTGGCTCTAAACGTATATTGTTGATGCCGAGCATATCATCAGCATACCAGTGGCCCCTCAAGACCACCCAAAGGCCCTTAAACAGTCCCCAGAGTCCCCTCAATAACTTCGGCCCTCAAGATCTTGTCCCCTGGACCTTGGAGGACTTTTGGTGTGGATGATGTGCAGGTTAGATATTTCTTTAAATTATTCCAATGGACTGTACCATTTGATCGTCATTATTGAAAATTGTACCTTGTTCACACCACAGGGCCTACCAAAGCAAGGTTTCTCAAACAACTGTGGGGTGTTTGTTTTGGTGGTAAGATGCTGGCTATTCAGTATATTATATTAGTCCTATTTTGTGTTATTACATATGAAAAGTTATTATTATTTCGGTGCTTGCAGCCTGCAAAGCACACTATTGTTATTGCTCGTACTTTTTCTTGTTTATTATTCTTGACACTTTTTGGGACCTATTTCCTACAGTTTTTACACTACATACACAATTCATACATCAAACTCCTGCAGAGCTGGACGCTGATGTGACATGCTGTAACTTCTTGGGGGAGGATGTCTTCTACATCCTGAAATATATTCCTGGGGGGGGGGGGCATTATTATTTACTATTATCATTCTTATTTTTGTTATCATAACTATCAAACTTAACAACCTACTCTTTCTTAACTTAAAGTACGCTCTGATCGTTGCAGTGGAAGCACAATGTGATTTCACTGAGGTATGTATAAATTATAAAATTCTCATCACGTTTTTTTAGGATACCCATCCAATTGTGTGATTTTCTTTTTCAAAGGAAAACATGCAGCAAATTAGGCGATGGTGGTGCCTAGTTCTCCTGCTGAACTTTCCCATGCCGTAAGTCTTGAACATTATAAAAACTTTTCATTTGCATCCTTAAAAACACTTGTTTCACTGTAGCCAGACTTACCTGAAATTATTTTCATATTGAATGTGTCATTCACTCACTAAGGTCTGAAGAAGAGAGCCAAAACACACTACAGGTAGGAGGTCATATGATGAGTGGTATAGTCTTAAACCAATGTTTAAAGACTTAACCCCCCCCTCCAATATATTTCAGGATGAAGTAGAAGACGTCCCCCCCAAGAAGTCACAGCATGTCACATCAGCATCCAGCTCTGCAGGATCAGGTACTGTATAGGCTATTAGCTAAAGTAAGGTGCATTCTCGTATACACATCTCTTGAGGTTCCCTTACTTACATTACTTAATGCCCACAATCTGCTTTCTTTCTAGAAGATACTGAGAACAAAATGCACGGCGAACTGGGAGCTGTGAACTGGGTATGTAGTCTACTGTGTGTAATGCTGAAGGCTTGATGCATGGCAAGATATAATAGTTGTGAAGACTTGTTGAGTAGTTATAGATATCACTGAAAACCCTTTTAGTAATAGTGGCTTTGTTTGCATGGTGGTATTGTGAAAGTGGGGTGTAATTTGTCTTGATCACTCAATGAGGCACTACACTTAATATTTATTCTTCCTTTTTCTTCAAGGAAGCAGATGTTCTTCTCAGGGATAGCCTAGAGGCAGCAAGGTGGTGTGAACACCTAACATTTAAAGGCACCGTTTCCCTCCCAAGTGTAACTGGGATGGACGGGGAAGACGCATTACAACCCTTAAAGAACTACGGTTGTATGATGGCCTGGACGAAGAGGAAAATATTCTCCTCAAGGAACCATGTCCTCGTTCCAGTTACAGAGAGATTATGAGATGTTCTATGTGGAGGCTGTTGACAAGAAAATGACTGTCTTTGCCTCTTTTGAGGAGCAGGAGTGAAGCCATTTTTGAGGAGTGGCCAAACCTTGTTTTTGTCTGCTGTGTAAATTGTTAATTGTGTTAGATCTCTTTACTGGAGCTTGTATAACTTAATGTACAAAGCACATTCAGCTTGACAGTATGTCTATATGGTATAGTCTGTCTCCATTCTCATGAGGAAAGTAAATAGCTTTATAAATCGGGATAGGTAGTAACTGTATATACAGCGGCTTGCGAAAGTATTCACCCCCTTGGTATTTTTCTTATTTTGTTGCATTACAACCTGGAATTAAAATAGATTTTTGGGAACTGTTATATCTGTCATTTGATTTACACAACATGCCTACCACTTTGAAGATGCGAAATATATTTTTTTGTGAAACAAAAAAGAAATTGAAAAAAAAAAAATGAACTTGAGCATGCAAAACTATTCAACCCCTCAAAGTCAATACTTTTTAGTGCCTCCTTTTGCAGCAATTACAGCTACAAGTCTCTTGGGGTATGTCTCTATAAGCTTGGCACATCTAGCCACTGGGATTTTCACCCATTCTTCAAGGCAAAACTGCTCCACCTCCTTCAAGTTGGATGGGTTCCGCTGGTATACATTAATCTTTAAGTCATACCACAGATTCTGAAATGGATTGAGGTCTGGGCTTTGACTATGCCATTCCAAGACATTTAAATGTTTCCCTTTAAACCACTCGAGTGTTGCTTTAGCAGTATGCTTAGGGTCATTGTCCTGCTGGAAGGTGAACCTCCGTCCAAGTCTCAAATCTCTGGAAGACTGAAACAGGTTTTCCTCAAGAATGTCCCTGTATTTAGCGCAATCCATAATTTCTTCAATTCTGACCAGTTTCCCAGTCCCTGCTGATGACAAACATCCCCACAACATCATGCTTCATTGTGGGGATGATGTTCTCGGGGTGATGCGAGGTGTTGGGTTTGTGCCAGACATAGCGTTTTTCTTGATGGCCAAAAAGCTAAATTTTAGTCTCATCTTACCAGAGTACCTTCTTCCATATGTTTGGGGAGTCTCCCACATGCCTTTTGGTGAACACCAAATGCGTTTGCTTATTTCTTTCTTTAAGCAATGGCTTTTTTCTGGCCACTCTTCCGTAAAGCCCAGCTCTGTGGAGTGCACAGCTTAAAGTGGACAGATACTCCAATCTCCACTGTGGAGCTTTGCAGCTCCTTCAGGATTACCTTTGGTCTCTTTGTTGCCTCTCTGATTAATGCCTTCCTCGCCTGGTCTGTGAGTTTTGGTGGGCGGCCCTCTCTTGGCAGGTTTGTTGTGGTGCCATATTCTTAAAAAAAATGTATAATGGATTTATTGGTGCTCAGTGGGATGTTCAAAGTTATGGACATTTTATAACCCAACCCTGATCTGTACTTCTCCACAACTTTGTCCCTGACCTGTTTTGAGAGCTCCTTGGTCTTCATTGCTTGGTGGGGCCCCTTGCTTAGTGGTGTTGCAGACTCTGGGGCCTTTCAGAACAGGTGTATATATACTGAGATCATGTGACTGATCATGTGACACTTAGATTCCACACAGGTGGACTTTATTTAACTAATTATGTGACTTCTGAAGGTAATTGGTTGCACCAGATCTTATTTAGAGGCTACATAGCAAAGGGGGTGACTACATATGCACGCACAACTTTTCTGTTTTTAGAATTTTTTTAACAAGTGTTTTTTTTTCACTTCACCAATTTGTGTATGTCCATTACATGAAATCCAAATACAAATCTATTTAAATTACAGGTTGTAATGCAACAACAAAAAAATGCCAAGGGGGATGAATACCTTTGCAAGGCACTGTATATGCTCAATTAAATAATTTATCAACACAATTTTAACAGTACATGACATACATAACAAGTCTGTTGTTCACTGCAACAATATCAGTAGCTTGTCTCAAATAAAGCATGAAGCAAAAAGTGTTACAGCACATGTGCTGATACCATTTTATATAATATTTATTACGATCTTCAAAAATGAAATATGTTTGTATTCAACGTGTGCCTTGCACAAACGTGCGTGTTTGTTGTATTCAATGTGTGACTGTCAAACCTCAGATGGAGAAAAAAAACGGTGGGCATGGTCAAACGTGGGTTGAGTCAAACGGTTGACTCCGCCCACATTGAGCCGGGCCGAATTGCACACTGCAGTCAAGGGTACTTGGAGAATAAGGGAGTTGTACTCCAGTCTAGTAGGTGGCGGTAATGCAACATTTATTGGATGCCAACCGCCGTTAAACCTCATCGAAGAAGAAGACGAAGAAGTAGGCGGAGTTCTGTTTCCATGACAATGACGTCAATATCAGTGTCGGGTAACCAAAGGTCAAAATAAATAGAAGCGAGTGAAACGGAAGCAAACTGGAGAAAGGAGTTTTAAACTGTTGCAGAAACAAAAGTAACATTTAGTGAAGTGGTTTGTTGTGAAGGAAACCGCCTTTTAATTGTCTGGGAATAGGCGGAGAAGCTGGTGGTAAGGAGTTGTCAAGTTATATCAGTTGAAACCCGTTAGCTAGCTAATGTTAGCTAGCCAGCAAAGTTAGCTAACGTTAGCTAATCTTCAAAGGCTGACTTTCCAGCCACTGTGATATACACAGCTAACTACTCTATGTTGGCTAGTGTTTTTACATACAGTTGAAGGAAGACTCGGGTAGCAAGAGAGAATAGCTACTTGACACCTCATTCACTGAATAACTTAGCCAGCTAACATTTGCCATTTTAGCTAGCTAACGTCAGCTAGAAAAGTAGATAACTAGCACAAAGTAGACCACTTGCTGTTCAAGAACCTTGCCAAACAACAACAAAAGAAAAGTATGTTCATGCTCATTTTGAGCTTGTTAGCCACCTTTAGGTAGCAACGGGCATCGGCAGTCATAGAACGCATGTGTACCTGTGCCATCGGACTCCTTACTTTTTTATGGAAGGACACTCCTAATTTTTTGCTATTGTAGTTATGCTAGCCAGCCAGTTGTATACTGATGTCTATTAGCTAGTTAGTGCAAATTAGTATCGGTGATAGCGTTTCTTTATCTCAAAGAGTTATGCACTTTTTTTGTATCTATAATTATGATGAGGGTTGTCTCGTGGTGTTAGCAGTGTAAACACTCCAAGTTCAAACCCTCCAATGTCAAACAATGCTTGTAATTTGGAATGTCTAAATTACATTTGTTTCATGTCCTCAATTATGCCATTGTATTAATTCAATGTACTGTATATGGATGTTTATGTGCTCTTAGTTGTGTATGCCAACATAAAATGTAAAAAGGGAGAACTAGTGATTGGCTTGGGAGATGAAGGGAGGATGTTCCTCAAGAGATTCAGAAGGGACCCTGGTCAAAAGTAGTACACTATATAGGGAATAGGGTGCCATTTGGCTATCATTTGAGCAACATCCTCCAGCCATCCTCCTTGACCTCATGTCAGTGTTTTCCAGCATTGTTTGTCAGCTGTCCAGAATGTGTTAGATGGGTTGGGACAACAAGGGGTCAGGAGTTGATTCTTGGTGGCGCACAATGTCACTGCCCTCCTGACCCAGGCCCATTGTTGGGTCAACCAGTGGCCTGGGCCTCTTGGCTGGGAATCATTTCTACCCCATCTGCTCTGGGGTAGTGGTGTGCATTCCAAAAGGGCACCCTATTCCCTATATAGTGCACTACTTTTGACCAAAGTAATGCACTATATAGGGAATAAGGTGCCATTTGGGATTCAACTCTGGGGGCTGAGAAGGAACGACTTTGGTGACCCCTCTGACCCTAAACATCTCCACAATGCCTCTCCCCAAACACACCCATTTCTGAACAAAGCTTTTTGATAAATGAGATCGAGCTCTGTTGTGTGTGGATAGCTATGCTTGGCCCCAATTGTAGGCTATACTTTATAATATATTGCGTTGTGAGCCGTGTAACTGTTCATTGGGATTTTTTTTACATTTGAGTCATTTAGCAGACGCTCTTGGCCAGAGCGACTTAGTATTGAGTGCATACTTTTTTAAATTTGTACTTTTTGAAGATGCAACTGTCAAATAAGATGCATGAATGTTATCCAGTGGTGTAAAGTACTTAAGTAAAAATACTTTAAAGTACTACTTAAGTATTTTTTTGGGGTATCTGTACTTTACTTTACTATTTCTATTTTTGACTACTTTTACTTCACTACATTCCTAAAGGAAATTATGTACTTTTTACTCCATACATTTTCCCTGACACTCAAAAGTACTCGTTACATGTTGAATGCTTAGCAGGAAAGGAAAATTGTCTTTCACACACTTATCAAGAGAACATCCTGGTCATCCCTACTGCCTCTGATCTGGCACACTCACTAAACACATGCGTCATTTGTAAATGATGTCTAAGTGTTGGAGCGTGCCCCTGGCTATCGTTAAAGTAAACAAGAAATGGTGCTATCTGGTTTGCTTAAGTATGAATAATTTCAAATTCCTTATATTAAGTATTAAAAGTAAATGTAATTGTTAAAATATACTTAAGTATATTTAAAATAAAATACTTTGACTTTTACTGAAGTAGGATTTTACTGGGTGACTTTCACTTTTACTTGAGTCATTTTCTCTTAAGCTATCTTTACATTTACTCAAGTATGACAATTGGGTACTTTTTTCAACACTGATGTTATCCCATCTGGTTTGTGCCAAACGAGGGCTGTTTGGGGCTGTAAACATCCCCGACTGGAATCTGTTCTCTATCATCAGAGCTTTCAGTCAGGTGTTTGCTGCTGCTGGCTGCCTCCAGCTCCTACTGGGAAACAGATCAGTGCCATGTGTTGCTTGACCTGCTAAAGACACTTACTACCACAGTCTGCATCCTTACCAATGCTGAAGTTCAGTGTCCTTCAATCCTGGTCCTGGGGACCCACAAGATGTGGACGCTTTTGTGCCACTCCAACACGACTAATAAACCTAATGTAGGATAGCTAATGGACAAGCCCACAGTGCTCAGCTCTGTGGGCTGAATCAGAAGCTGGCAGTGATACCTGTGGGTCTCCATGACCAAGATTGAATAACACTTCTCTACTGATCTCAATGGAATGCTTAAATTAATTTTATGACAACTGTTCTACATAAACTCTTAATCTGTGCATCTCAGTTGTAATATCCACTCCTTAGCTCTAACATACTCTGGAGGACACCATACAGACAGTCTATACAGGGCTAAGACTACAGTTAATGTAAACATCCTACACTCAGCTGTGAGTTGGCAGCAGAGGCTGGGAGAAGGCTGTTTACTTTAACTGGCTTGGATAGACGCCCAACCAAACAGGAAGACAGACAGCAGGTCCATGCTTGGGATGGAGGATTGTCATCTACCACAAGTCTACCAGGTGCAGCCCGGTATGGCCAGCACCGAGCTACCTCAACTCTATAACGGTGATTTCTCAGGAAACGAGGATAGAAAAAGACCAGGATTTTAATGAAGTCTAATCCATAGGCTGGTCCTTTGGAGGAAGGATTGTTGATATGTATTTTAAAGCATAATTGAGAGAATTAGTTGAAATGTTTGACATTGTTTGACATTTTGGCCTTACACAGGCCTTTAAAACCCCATAATTTTTCATCTGTAGGTGCTACAAAAATTGGTACCACTTGATCTGTAGTGAGTTGTATTTTATTTTTTGGCATATAAATTTATGAATATTGAACTTTTTGATTTATTTTGGGCAAATGTTCTATTGTTGAACATAATATGCTCTCTAACATGGTTCCTGGAGAGCTACTGTCCTGTGGGTTTTTACTCCAACCCTAATCTAGTGCACCTGATTCTTATAATTAGGTGGTTAATAAACTGAAATCAGGTTAGTCACAACTGGGGTTTGAGTGAAACCTACAGGTGGGTAGTACTACATGAACGGGGTTGGAGAGCCCTGCTCCACAGGCATATCAAAGTTCCAGAGTAGGATGTCTGCTACCTTAAAAAAAAAATATATATAGTTGTGATCCAATTTGTAAGCATTACCTACAGAGTGAGTGATTTCTTAAAAAAATCAAAATAAATCATGGCCGCCATCTGTTGTTGATGTGCAATGATACAAGTAAAGGAGAGCTGTGATTGTTTACATTGCCTACTATGCCAATATCTCTGTATAAAATTGTCCGTAACTTTAAAACTAGCAGGGATCCCAACCCGAGACGTTAATATGCCTGTAGAGTATATTATGTTCAACAATGTATGAAGTTTGTATTTCTTGGTATGTGACTTGTCCTGTTGTTGCTGTATGACATTATCGGTTATTGTTATGATTAACTGACAACCTGGCCATAAGCTCCTTGCCACTTCTCATTCACTCAGTTGTGTTTTATGAGGATGATAAAACATTTAACCGTATAAATGAATATGTAAGTGATCATTTTGAATAAAGTCATATTTCATAGCAATGAGATGTCACGTCTAACAATGTAACACATTATACCAGTGTTTAGCCTCTAGATGTCAGTGTTGTACTTAAAGTCATACAGCCATGTGATAAATCCATACAGACCAAAGGGCATGTAAGCCTATCTGATGCAGGTGGTGTATATTATTTTAATCAGTCAATGGAAAAGTAGAAACAAAATCCTCTCAAGTAAGTAATAGTAACATTTACAGTAACAGGCCTTTCATTCAGGTAAGTATGTAACCAAATAAGGTTCAGAAAGTATAAAACTAGTTGTCCATGCCATCAAAAACACAACCACCTTCACACATGTACAACTCTAAATATTTTACTGCAAGGGAGCCATTTGATTTAATGGCTAATAACTGCTGATTACTTTAAGTTCAAACGGACACAATAGGTCCATTGTTTAAGTTCATGCAAAACCAAAATCGGTAGTGCAGATAAAAGGATAAGGTTAAATTGTTAAAATAATGTAAATGCTGTGCAATGTAGACAATAGGCCAACACCTATTTGATTACTTTCTTCAATAGATTATTGCAGCATACAGCTGTGAATTAAATCATCTGGATGAGTTATCAAAATCACTTAATATATCTGTAGTTTGAATTTTTCCGAGAGCTTCATGACGACCTTGTACTCATAGTTTCCATCGTGTATTCCAGTTTTGAGCCATTTATTGGTTAGTGCTTCCAAGTAGTGGTGCCAGTGACCATCTTTGTCTTTACCAAATCCATACACATTCACCTGCATTGGAATTAAATGTTTAGAGTTAGTTTAATAAGGTTTACGAAAGGTTGTATTTATGGCAATGTGATATTTTGTTTATGCAACCTATAGGTAGGGTTGAGCAATTCATTAGTTTGTTTTAGCACCAAATGCATGCATCACAAGAATCAAGTGGTATTTTTATTTTAAAAAATTATGTTCGCTTGTTCTCGTATTTTTGGTCTCTTCTCCTTCACTCCTTCTGCTGAGACTGTGCACTAACATTTACGCACACACACACACTCAGCTCCTCGCCCTCCTACCATTCACAACAAAGATCAAATGTCACTTCTTCCTCTCTGACAAGCGGGTTTTAACACGCCATTTGCATTTTTTGTTTGGTCCAACAAAATGGGTCATATGGGCACCGAAACACATTGAGACATTTTACTGTAATAGAGGAGAACTTAACCTTTCTAATGATGCTCTTTTTATGTATCAACTCCTCAAATTGCGCAAAGAGCAGACAATACTAAAATAAAAGTATCCTGTCAATGAACATTAATTCTGTCATGCACAGGTACTGCTAGCAGCATTTTAGCCACAGACTGTTATACTAGCTGTCTAGTCTGTTTTATAAATATGCAATGAGCATAATAAAAAAATGAAGTAATTGGCCACTCGTTCTCATTCTGAAAAATAAGTTGGCCACTTGATTTCAACATCTGAACAAAGTGGACAGACTAGCATGCTGTTCAAACAGTTGGAGACGGAAATAAATGTATGTTCATAACAATTCAACTGTTCTACACTAAATAAAAATATAACTGCAACCATTTCTAAGATTTTACTGAGTTACAGTTCATATAAGGAATCAGTCACTTGAAATAAATCAATTAGGCTCTAATCTATGGGTTTCACATGACTGGGAATACAGAAAAAAAGGTATGTACGTGTGTAACCGATGTGAAATGGCTAGCTAGTTAGCGGGGTGCGCGCTAGTAGCGTTTCAATCAGTGACGTCACTCGCTCTGAGACCTTGAAGTAGTTGTTCCCCTTGCTCTGCAAGGGCCGTGGCTTTTGTGGAGCGATGGGTAACGATGCTTCGAGGGTGGCTGTTGTCTATGTGTGCAGAGGGTCCCTGGTTCGAGCCCAGGTAGGGGCGAGGAGAAGCTATGCTGTTACACGTGGATCAGAAAACCAGTCAGTATCTGGTGTGACTACCATTTGCCTCATGCTCAACACATCTCCTTCACATTGAGTTGAGCTGGCTGTTGATTGTGGCCTGCGGAATGTTGTCAGTCTAGGGCTGTCCCCGACAAAAAAAATAATCTTGGTCCACCTTCAGTTGTCTGTTCTTTCGACCAATCAATTGGTCAAAATGTTTTAACGTGTATTTTTCCCTATATAGACACCCTATGTGTTTTAACTATATGTAGGCTACTGAGCTTGTCTGATGCTTTAAGCACAGTTGTCACACTCCTCTCTTGTCCGGACCTCTGGCAGTCTCTGTGGGGGTACCACGTGGTTCAATTCTCGGGCCGACTCTTTTCTCTGTGTGTGTGTGTGTGCGTGTATGTATGTGTATATATATATATATATATATATCAATGATGTCGCTCTTGCCGAGGGTGATTCCTTGATCCACCTCTACGCAGACGTATACAGAATGGTGTCATCTGGCCCTTCTTTGGACACTGTGTTAACAAACCTCCAAACGAGCTTTAATGCCATACAACCTCCTTCCGTGGCCTCCAACTGCTCTTAAATGCTAGTAGAACATGCTCTTCAACCGATCGCTGCCCGCACCCACCCGCCCGACTAGCATCACTACTCTGGATGGTTCTGACTTAGAATATGTGGACAACTACAAATACCTAGGTGTCTAGACTGTAAACTCTCCTTCCAGAATCATATTAAGCATCTCCAATCCAAAAATAAATCTAGAATAGGCTTTCTATTTCGCAAACAAAGCCTCCTTCACTCACGCTGCCAAACATACCCTCGTAAAACTGACTATCTTACCGATCCTCAACGATGTCATTTACAAAATAGCCTCCAACACTCTACTCAGCAAACTGGATGCAGTCTATCACAGTGCCATCCGTTTTGTCACCAAAGCCCCATATTCCACCCACCACTGCGACCTATATGCTCTCGTCGGCTGGCCCTCGCTACATATTCGTCGCCAGACCCACTGGCTCCAGGTCATCTATAAGTCTTTGCTAGGTAAAGCCCCGCCTTGTCTCAGCTCACTGGTCACCATAACAACACCCACCTGTAGCACGCGCTCCAGCAGGTATATCTCACTGGTCATCCCCAAAGCCAACACCTCTTTGGCCGCCTTTCCTTCCAGTTCTCTGCTGCCAATGACTGGAACGAATTGCAAAAATTGCTGAAGTTGTAGACTTATCTCCCTCACTAACTTTAAGCATCAGCTGTTTGAGCAGCTCACCGATCGCTGCAGCTGTACACAGCCCATCTGTAAATTGCCCATCCAACTACCTACCTCATCCCCATATTGTTTTTATTTACTTTTTTTGCACACCAGTATTTCTACTTGCACATCATCATCTGCACATCTATCACTCCAGTGTTAATTTACTAAATTGTAATTACCTTGCCACTATTGGCCTATTTATTGCCTTACCTCCTTACTTCATTTGCGCACACTGTATACAGATTTTTCTATTGTGTTATTGACTTTGTTTGTTTATCCCATGTGTACCTCTGTGTTGTTTTGTCGCACTGCTTTGCTTTATCTTGGCCAGGTCGCAGTTGTAAATGAGAACTTGTTCTCAACTGGCCTTCCTGGTTAAAGGTGAAATACAAAAACTGAAATTAAAAAAAATGGCTATGCGAAGTTGCTGGATATTGCTGGGAACTGGAACACGCTGTCGTATACGTCGATCCGGAGCATCCCAAAAATGCTCATCGGGTGACATTTTTGATGAGTTTGCAGGCCACGGAAGAACTGGGACATTTTCAGCTTCCAGTAATTCTGTACAGATCCTTGCGACATGGGGGCGTGCATTATCATGCTGAAACATGAGGTGATGGTGCCAGATAAATGGCACAACAATGGGCCTCAGGATCTCGTCACGGTATCTCTGTGCAGTCACAATGCAATTGTGTTTGTTGTCCGTAGCTTATACCATAACCCAACCACTACTATGAGGCACTCTGTTCACAACATTGATATCTCAAACCGCTCGCCCACACGATGCCATACACACTGTCTGCCATCTGCCCGGTAGAGTTGAAACCGGGATTCCTCCATGAAGAGCACACTTCTCCAGCATGCCAGTGGCCATCGAAGGTGAGTATTTCCCCACTGAAGTTGTAAACGGCGCGGAACTGTAGTCAGGTCAAGACCCCAGTGAGGACGACGAGCACGCAGATGAGCTTCCCTGAGACGGTTTATGACAGTTTGTGCAGACATTCTTCAGTTGTGCAGATCCAGTTTCATCGGCTGTTCGGGTGGCTGGTCTTAGACGATCCTGCAGGTGAGTTAGCCTGATGTGGAGGTCATGAGCTGGTGTGGTTACACGTGGTCTGTGGTTGTGAGCCCGGTTGGACTTACCGTCAAATTTTCTAAAACAATGTTGGAGGTGGCTTATGGTAGAGAAATTAACATTAAATTCTCTGGCAACAGCTCTGGTGGACATTCCTGCAGTCAGGATGCCAATTGCACGCTCCCTCAAAACTTGAGACATCTCTGGCATTGTGTTGTGTCCAATAACTGCACATTTTGGTGGCCTTTTATTGTCCCAACACAAGGGGAGTCTGAGTAATGATCATGCTGTTTAATCAGCTTCTTGATATGTCACACCTGTCGGGTGGATGGATTATCTTGGCAAAGGAGAAATGGTCACTAACAGGGATGTAAACACATTTGTGCACACAATTTGAGAGAAATAAGCTTTTTTGCATATGAACAATTTCTGGGATCTTTTATTTCAGCTCATGAAACCAACATTTTGCATTTATATTTTTGTTCAGGATACCTTGTTAGCAAGCAAATAGATCCACGTTGGCTAGACTGTGTTTGAGCAACATGAATTATGATTTAAATCTGCTAATATACACCCCCAGGAGGAATATGATGCCTTTTTGTTTGACATTTTCTGACAAGCGGCCACTTCGATATGCACATTTTTACATTTCACACATTCATAGAATGTTTGGGAATGAGGTAGAGTAAGGCATTTGTGAAAATTCTTTAGCAATTATAGTGAGAACGCGGCCATGCGTTTGGACAATTAATACACACTGCAGCAAATAAAACCTTTAATAAAAACATCTCTTGTCCAACCCTGGAGTTTTAGTCAGACCGATACGCTATAGCCAATCAGAGCTACAGTAGGCCATGCGTTTGGACAATGGGGCCTGCCATCATTTACTTTGAACTGGAATGTGTTTACAGGCAGTAGCAACAGCAGGACTTTAGCGCAATAGAAAGCATTCACCAAAAGCCACCTGAATGGATTTGTGCAAATATGTAAATACCACGGGAGTCGTCTTACATTTGGGAAATGTACAGTCCTATTGATCAAGCAACCATGAAAAAGGTAGGCTCTCTCAGTTGCCAATGCACATCAACAAGATCAACAACTGTTAGCCTGAGCGAGATGAGCTCATATAGCTAACGTGGAAACGGTAGATAAACTGAAACTTTTTCAACTTGTAGTTGGCGGTAAAAATTGCGCTGATAAACGATGGAGAATAGGTGCCTGCTCGCCCAATGCAGCGTGTCCAAACCCACGTTTTGACAAATGAATGGAAATTTGACTGCCTGCCCATTTGATCGATGCCAAATACATTTGATTAACTGTAACAGTCGTTTAAGTTCAGCATAGCAAGCCAAGTGATTTACATTTCTTGCTAGCTAAGCAAATGACACGTGCATCTCTAGCTGTAGCCACAGAAAAACAATATGGGGGAAAAAGTCGGCCTTTCAACGACTCTTCCCATGACAACATCTTCCCAGCAGCTGGCTAGCCAACGTTATACTCAGTGTTTTTAGCTTGTTAAAGAAATAGATAAACTAGCATACAGTATGACATGTTATGACTGACTTGTGATCATTGCCCTAGCTAGTTTGATTTTATTGACATTCCCTGCCTTAGCGACATTCGTCCGTTTATGTTCAAAATATTGAGTCATTGAAACTGTGGATCCCGAATAGGTGGAGGCAGCAAACAATGTACCAGCCCAGCTGTAATTTACAACCAGATGTAATATTTGTTGGACTAGTAAAACATTTATTGGTGAATTATTAGTCATGCATTGAACTGCCAACAATGCCTTACTCTGCGTCATGGGATTTTTACTTAAATATGACCTATTTTTAAAACCTCTTACAAAGTTGGTTTTCCAGTATAAACTGGGAATTGTATATTTGACTGATTTGCTTGTTTCATATCAGCAAAGTAGTTAACACTGTCAGTTCCACTTTAAATATCAAGATAAGCTGGCTACAACTAGCACGTGGGCTTGTGGTTGGGAGATTGTTTATGAGACCTGTCTTCATTTTCTATGTCTGCTACAAGAAGTTTGTCATTAGTGAATGGGCAGTATGCATGGTTCTGGTTAAATCTGAAACAAAAAAGGAATTTTGATAGACAGTCTTGAAAGCAAGATAGAAAAAAAACAGGTTAAACTATTTTCATGAAATAATTAAATGATTAGTGGGTCTCATGGTTATGGAAGGCTTATATTTAGCCTAGATATAATTTCACAAGCCCTGAAGTCATTAGTTTATTGCTGTTTGTATGAAATGCAGTGTATTTTACCTTTAATTGTACAAAATAGCTTATTTAGAGAAATAAAAAAACTGCACACTTTTGGCATTCTTTCAACCAGCTTCATGAGGTAGTCACCTTGAATGCTTTTCCAACAATCTTGGAGTTCCCACATATACTGAGCACTTGTTGACTGCTTTTCCTTCACTCTGCGGTCCAACTCACCACAAACCATCTCAAGTGGGTTGAGGTCGGGTGATTGTGGAGGCCAGGTCATCAGATGCAGCACTCCATCACTCTACTTCTTGGTCAAATAGCCCTTACACAGCCTGGAGGTGTGTTTTGGGTCATTGTCCTGTTGAAAAACAAATGATAGTCCCACTAAGCCCAAACCAGATGGGATGGCGTATTGCTGCAGAATGCTGTGGTAGCCATGCTGGTTATGTGTGCCTTGAATTCTAAATAAATCACTGACAATGTCACCAGCAAAGCACCCCCACATCATCACACCTCCTCCTCCATGCTTCACGGTGGGAACCACACATGCTGAGATCATCCGTTCACCAACTCTGCGTCTCATAAAGACATGGTGGTTGGAACCAAAAATCTCAAATTTGCACTCATCATACCAAAGGACAGATTTCCACCTGTCTAATGTCCATTGCTCGCGTTTCTTGGCCCAAGCAAGTCTCTTCTCATTAGTGTCCTTTTGTAGTGGTTTCTTTGCAGCAATTGGATCATGAAGGCCTGATTCACGGCAATCTCCTCTGAACAGTTGATGTTGAGATGTGTCTGTTACTTGAACCCTGTGAAGCATTTATTTGCGCTGCAATTTGAGGTTGGTAACTCTAATGAATTTATCCTCTGCAGCAGAGGTAACTCTGGGTCTTCCTTTCCTGTGGCGGTCCTCATGAGAGCCAGTTTAATCATAGCTCTTGATGGTGTTAGCAACTGCACTTGAAGAAACTTTCAAAGTTCTTGACATTTTCCGGTTTGACTTACCTTCATATCTTAAAGTAATGATGGACTGTCATTTCTCTTTGCCTATTTGAGCTGTTCTTGCCATAATATGGACTTGGTATTTTACCAAATAGGGCTATCTTCTGAATATCAATCCTACCTTGTCACAACACAACTGATTGGCTCAAACGCATTAAGAGGGAAAGAAATTCCACTAATGAACTTTTAACAAGGCACACCTGTTAATTAAAATGCGTTCTGGGTGACTACCTCATGAAGCTGGTTGAGAGAACGCCAAGAGTGTGCATAGCTGTCATCAATGCAAAGAGTGGCTACTTTGAAGAATCTCAAAAATAAAATAGATTTTTATTTGTTTTGCACTTTTAGTACAAAATTCCATATGTGCTATTTCATACTTTTGATGTCTTCACTATTATTTTACAATGTACAAATAACAAAAAACCCTTGAATGAGTAGGCGTGTCCAAACTTTTGACTGGTACTATATATATATATATATATATATATATATATATAAATGGGACCCAGTGAGTCTCTGCTTGGCACTCAGCTTTAAGGAGATAGATTGAGGATAAGGCCCTGCGATAGACTAGCATCATGTCAAGGGGTGATACTTGTACATCAAGTAGGGCTGGTGATATGGCCTAACATTTTCAAACGTATGGGTGATTCACTATATATATATATATATATATATATATATATATATATATATATATATATATATATATATATATATATATATACGTTTGAAAATGTTAGGCCATATCACCAGCCCTACTTAAAGCCATTAGATGTCAGTGTTGTTCTTCTATACTCCTATCGTGTGTAGTATACAGTGTGTATTGTGTGTCATTTCTTTATTATCCAGTGTGTCTTGTAGAGAGCTGAGAAAGTACACTCCTATCCACATTCCTAGCAGTGCATGTATTTTTGATATGCATAAGAAGTCTTACCTCATCACATGTGTACGGCTAATAATAAAGCCATGAATCCAGTGGAGGGGTATTTGCCTTGATAATCAAGCCAGACTTCATGAACATATTTCATAAATGCAGGATTAAGAACCAAGACCTGTATGGAATATATTATACATACCATGTACATATCAATGTGATTCAATTAGAAAAAGAGGAATGATGACTTGTGATACAGAAAATTTGAGAACTTCCGTTGTTAGATGTGATATTCTCAGAGAATAGATGGCAAGATGCACTGTTAGTACACATCCATTCTGATGCCGTCTCAAACTATGAGCCAGGTCATGACTCGTAATGACACATTTGCCTTTAGGCAAATACCAATCCAAATCATTTCTGACCTCACTGCCTCTTTTGTTAGGAAACCACCCATACCATGAGCCATATTTCATTTATTTCAATGTATTTATATATGTATACTTATTTATCGTAATAGATGGCTCTGCCCATACCTAACACAGATCCTCAATTACAAGCATTACAAGTGTATCATAGTGTCCAAGATATAAAAATATCATTCATTAGATATCATTGACTCTGTAGATGTTTTGTAGTAAAGTAAGTAGGCTTGCCCTGGAATGGTTATGGGAGCAGGAGCCTATATCCTGTTTCTGTAAGGTGAGGCAGCATGATGTACAAGTATCACCCCTTGACATGATGCTAGTCTATCGCTGGGCCTTATCCTCAACCTATCTCCTTAAAGCTGAATGCAAAGCAGAGACGCACTGGGTCCCATTTTTGTTTGTCTTCGGTATGACTCTGCCGGGGATTGAACTTCCAACCTTCCAATCTCAGGTGCGGACACAAACCACAAGGCCACTAGATAATAATAATAATAATAGTAAATACATCATGATCAACAAGGTACTCACCAAATCTTTGTTGGCCTTTATCTTTGGTCTAAGAGGTAAATATGAGCTGTTGAATAAAATAAGACTGATTTCATCCAGAGGTGCTACGTAATCTTATTAAAATGCATGGTGTAACAGACTGCTAGACTAATCAAACCAGAATCTATAATAAGTGGTTACTCACTACGTGATGTTAGATCCATTGGTGATGGCGCCGGGTAGCCACTGAAGGTCCAGAGTCTTGAAAGGGATCAGCAGGAACCTGGTGGTGTTGTCCAGATCAATAGCACTCTCTGGGTACATGACTTGATGTGTGGTGCGGCTTCCTACATCCTCCTCATAGCTAAAGGTAGGAGCCATGTTCATTCTGGATAACGCAGTAAAATAATAAGCAGTGACCCATATCATGACAGCAATATTTCAAAGCACTTGAATTCAAAACACGTCGTGACAGCGTTGGTAGCGCCCTTGAGGGCTATCTCTATTTTAAAGTAGTTGATTTCTTCTTATTCTACTTATTTATTGGCAGTCAGTACACATGCTGAAATGGTGCTTACTGCTACCTGGAGCGTGTGTTCTGAACAGGCATAAAGCCAAGGTTGGTAGTTTATTGCCACCTCCAGCTATAGAATGTTCACTACTTCTCACAAATCCAAAAGCATTTGATTGGTGGAGGCATGGGCTAGTGGGAGTTTCCATCATATTTCTTATGTAGTCATTTCCTTTCAAATCATTAAAGGGAAGTGAACAAGTACACATTTGGAGGTAGGAGGGATAGCTTATCCCTCCTGCTGAGTCCTCAATGGCACTGCCCATGCTGAAACAGGCTTTGTGGAAAGTCTATCAACACCCTTTGTTGGCCTTATGATGATGACATTGGAGTCGATGAGGGCTCCGTAGTGGGAGCCCTTGAGGTTCCCAGAGTTCCCCACCACAGCACAGGTCCTACAGCGCTCAGGGTCCGCGTCCATGTAAAGGTCAGCATCAGGGATGACCTGGAACAACTTCTCCACCACCTCGCTGAAGGTGGCTGTGATATGGTCGTCCTGCAATTTCTGGTGATAATGTAAGGTAGTACTTTATTTGATTCCACCAGCCAATAACCTACATAAAACACAACAGATAGACACCAAAAACAGCACAATGCAAATTACACAATGCAAATTACACACCATAGCATCAGAGAAAACCCTCACACTGAAGTGATAACGGATTGTGTTTCGTGTTTACGTTTTCACCTGCCCAGGGACTGCAAATGGAAATGAGCTGTTGGCTAAATCTGGTGCAATGGATCAGGATAACGTTGTCAACATTGTCTCTGTCCAAATAAACGTAATACATCAATAAAATACATACGTATTGAATACAGCCACCTGCTCTTTACACTGAAGTTATTGTTGATGACAATAGCAAACAGTTGTCAGTGACCGTGTTTTTAAATTGCAGCCTAAAACATCCAATAAAAGTTCATTCTGAAAAAACTCCCACATATGAACACCTCAATACGAAAATACAGATAAAAACATGCAATTACATTAAGCTATTGGAGGTTCTTAACGTTAGAAAACAATAAACATGTTTTGACATTTGAATGTATTGTAGTGATCCACGCTATATGAGCCACGTTACAACTGGGTTAACCCTATTGGTGCGATGAGTATATGTGTGTTTGTCTTTCACATCAGCGACCTGGGTTCGCTTCCCGGACCCGCCATTCACTACAGTATAGTGGTAGTTTGGCGCATTCATTGACCAACATGAACGTTAATAGGCTAATCTACAAAGGACACTACTGTTTCTGCACAGTTGACCAGTTGACCAGTCTTTAGAGATGGGGTAGGATACTGTAATTAAGTTTTTAATAATAAATTACCCACCACAGGTCACTTTTCCAATCTGTTTTTGTTTTATTTTAATGGTTGAATGACATGGGATAGTATCTATTGTTGCTTTGTAGGTCTGTATATGTAGGTTAGGGTGTCTTGGGGTTAAACAACTCCCTCACAGTAATTTTCACAGAAACCACTGTCACCCCCAAAAAATTAACACTTTCCCTGGATGCCGCTAGTCTTGCTAAATATACGTGTGTGTATGTATATGTACACTACCGGTCAAAAGTTTTAGAACACCTACTCATTCAAGGGTTTTAATTTATTTTTACTATTTTCTACATTGTAGAATAGTAGTGACGACGTCAAAACTATGAAATAACACATATGGAATCATGCAGTAACCAAAAAAGTGTTTAACAAATCAAAAAATGTTTTATATTTGAGATTTTTCAAATAGCCAACCTTTGCCTGGATGACAGCTTTGCACACTCTTGGCATTCTCAACCAGCTTCACCTGTGATGCTTTTCCAACAGTCTTGAAGGAGTTCCCACATATGCTGAGCTCTTGTTGGCTGCTTTTCCTTCACTCTGCAGTCCAACTCATCCCAAACCATCTCAATTTGGTTGAGGTTGGGGGGGTTGTGGAGGCCAGGTCATCTGATGCCGCACTCCATTACTCTCCTTGGTAAAATAGCCCTTACATAGCCTGGAGGTGTGTTGGATCATTGTCCTGTTGAAAAACAAATTATAGCTCCCACTAAGCACAAACCAGATGGGATGGCGTATCGCTGCAGAATGCTGTGGTAGCCATGCTAGTTAAGTGTGCCTTGAATTCTGAATAAATCAGTGTCAGCAGCAAAGCACACCCATGCCATAACACCTCCTCCTCCATGCTTTAAGGTGGGAAATACACATGCCGAGATCATCCGTTCACCCACACCGCGTCTCACAAAGACATGGTGGTTGGAACCAAAAATCTCAGATTTGGACTCTAGACCAAAGAACAAATTTCCACCGGTCTAATGTCCATTGCTCATGTTTCTTGGCCCAAGCAAGTCTCTTCTTCTTATTGGTGTCCTTTAGTAGTGGTTTCCTTGCAGCAATTTGCCTCATTCACACAGTCTCTGAACAGTTGTGGTGAGATGTGTCTGTTACTTGAACTCTGTGAAGCATTTATTTGGGCTGCAATATGAGGCTGATAACTCTAATGAATTTTTCCTCTGCAACAGAGGTAACTCGGGTCTTCCATTCCTGTGGCGGTCCTCATGAGAGCCAGTTTCATCATAGCGCTTGATGGTTTTTGCGACTGCACTTGAAGAAACTTCAAAGTTCTTGAATTTTTTCAGATTGACTGACCTTCATGTCTTAAAGTAATGATGGACTGCCGTTTCTCTTTGCGCTCTTCTTGCCATAATATGGACTTGGTCTTTTACCAAATAGGGCTATCTTCTGTATACCCCCCTACCTTGTCACAACACAACTGATTGGCTCAAACCCATTAAGAAGGAAAGAAATGCCACAATTTAACTTTTAAGAAGGCACACCTGTTAATTTAAATTATTCCAGGTGACTACCTCATGAAGCTGGTTGAGAGAATGCCAAGAGTGTGCAAAGCCACTCCTACGTTGTCTTGGCTGTGTGATTATGGCCCTTGTCCTGTTGGAAGTTGAACCTTCGCCCCAGTCTGAGGTCCTTAATGCTCTGGACCAGGTTTTCATCAAAGATCTCTCTGTACTTTGCTCTGTTCATCTTTCCCTCGATTTTGACTAGTCTCCCAGTCCCTGCCACTGAAAACCATACCCACAGCATGATTCTGCCACCACCATGCTTCACCGTAGGGATGGTGCCAGGCAACAGAGTTTCATCTTGGTTTCATCAGACCAGAGAATCTTGTTTCTCATGGTCTGAGAGTCCTTTAGGTGCCATTTGGCAAACTCAAAGCGGGCTGTCATGTGCCTTCTACTGATGAGTGGCTTCCGTCTGGCTACTCTACCATAAAGGCCTGATTTGGTTGTGTGCAGCAGAGATGGTTGTCCTTCTGGAAGGTTCTCCCATCTCCACAGAGGAACTCCACAGAGTGACCATCGGGTTCTTAGTCATCTCCCTGACCAAGGCCCTTCTCCCCCGATTGCTCAATTTTGCCAGGCGGCCAGCTCTAGGAAGAGTCTTGGTGGTTCTGAACTTCTTCCATTTAAGAACAATGGAGGCCACTGTGTTCTTGGGGACCTTCATTGCTGAAGAAATGTTGTGGTTCCCTTCCCCCAGATCTGTACATTGCCACAATCCTGTCTCTGCGCTCTGCAGACAATTCCTTTGACCTCATGGCTTGGTTTTGCCTCTGACATGCACTGTCAACTGTGGTACCTTATATAGATAGACAGGTGTGTGCCTTTCCAAATCATGTCCAATGAATTGCATTTTCCACAGGTGGACTCCAATCAAGTTGTAGAAACATCTCAAGGATGATTAATGGAAACAGGATGCACCTGTTTTCGCTTTGTCATTATGAGGTATTGTGTGTAGATTGATGAGGAAAATGTTTTATTTAATCCATTTTAGAATAAGGCTGTAACGTAACAAAATCTGTAAAAAGTCGAGGGGTCTGAATATTTTTCCAGAATGCACTGTACGTGTGGACACCCCTTCAAATTAGTGGATTTGGCTATTTCACCACACCCGTTGCTGACAGGTGTATAAAGTCATATACACAGCCATGCAATGTCCATAGACAAACAGTGGCAGTAGAATGGCCTTACTGAAGAGCTCAGTGACTTTCAACGTGGATCTGTCATTGGGTCAGTTCGTCAAATGAGTTCGTCAAATTTCTGCCCTGCTAGAACTGCCTCGGTCAACTGTTTGTCATGGTTCAGGCCTCTTACTTCCAGTGAAGGGAAATCTTAACACTACAGCATACAATGACATTCTAGATGATTCTGTGCTTCCAAGTTTGTGGCAACAGTTTGCGTAAGGCCCTTTCCTGTTTCAGCATAACAATGCCCCCATGCACAAAGTGAGGTCCATACAGAAATGGTTTGTCGAGATCGGTGTGGAAGAACTTGACTGGCCTGCACATAGCCCTGACCTCAACCCCATCAAACACCTTTGGGATGAATTGGAACGCTGACTGCAAGCCAGGCCTAATTGCCTAACACCGGTTCCTGACCTCACTAATGCTGTTGTGGCTGAATGAAAGCAAGTCCCCGCACAATCTTCCAAACCAGAAATTGTAGGCTACATTAGTTCTAGCACTAACTGAGGAAAGATTGACGTAACACAGAAACCACAATATCAATTAGCTAATAGAAATGTATATTTATAATTCGTCACATCACGGGCGAGCTCACCATTGATCGAAATAATTGAGTAAAACACTTTCTAGAAATCGAAAGTAATCTGACGATGTGTAGTTTATGCGTGCCGCCATTTTTGTTTTTTCGCGTCAACCAAAGATAATAAGAGGAGACAAGATGAGTTTGTTCTGTTTGCAGTATGCATGTTGAAGGGGGTGTGTCATCTACTATCATTCACTTCCCTTCACTCGCTTCTGGAAGTTTACTCAGAAGATGAGTGAATCATTCATTCACCTCATTATAACATCTTTGGCTGACAGAATGCATTGTACAATGTCAACAAACATGGAGCCATAGCATTATAGCATTAGCTCATTATAATCATTACAGCCTTTAGTACAAGTATTTTACACACATCATAGGTGTCCATTACAATCTATGCAATAATTGGAATGCATTATTTGTCACCAGTACTTAAATGTGAATAAAACTGTAAATATATTATGCTCCATACATACATATGCTACAGTAGAAACGACAACACGATATACAGAAAATAAGGCACTTACTTTGATAGGAACGCACACATGTAGAAAGTTATTTGTAAGGAAAACAACAATGAAGGCAATGCGAGCGCCGGCCAGAAAATGTGCCAGTTCGTGCAAGACTGCGCAAATGTCTGCATACTTGATCTGCAGAAATACTGGGGAAGTGCTTGGGCTCTCCTCAAAGAGAGAAGTTTGTCCAGCTCCATAAAACCTCAAAAATAAATAGTTAGAAAATAATTTGAAATTGACAAGTTGAAACATAGCCTATAGATAATTAGCAGGCAGTGCGTGTTAATAACAGTCCTGTCACGTAATAATCACATTTTGGAACAGTGAGTGCATTCTGACATCACATACATAAAACAACTCACGCTGGGGCGACCATTAGAGACATTTGGAACTCACAGGGGAAAAGGTTAAAGGGGTGTTTTCCCCCAAGGTACCATTCTATGGACGTGCGCTGACAATGCTTTTATTTGTCCAATTCTGTTTATGATGCCATTTTGGTATGGTATCATTTTAAAGAACAGTTGATCTAAAAAATATATATAATAATTACCCGCCACCATGCTCTGGTATCTTCATTAAGTTTCTTGTTCTCTCTGGTCAGAAATGGTTTGATAGATGTGATGAAGCGCTTCTGAAACCAGAGGTCATCATCCGGCTGAGTCATACATTTGATACATGCACAATGACTTGGAAAGATTTTCCCGCCCAGCAGCCGAAGGGCAATTTTTGCCAAATCAACAAGTGACTTGGAGAATAGCTGTCCAGTGTGTCCAGTATGTAACACAAAGATAGTGATGCAGAGTAGAACTGTGATAAGACAGCCTTTTCTATGCCTGAAGATAATCATTTTGGGAGTAGCAGAGTATCTGTTGGGTGTCACAGAATTCTCAACACCTGTGAAGAGATCAATAATAAACTAATAATAGCTTGCCATGTAGAATAGATGCATAGGTCTTAATAAAACAGCTGGAAATGTATAGGCATTATAGCATTAGCTCATTATAATCAGTACAAGTACATTTTTCCTGAAGCCTTGCATTGTAATTACACAATGCTGCATAATAGCCTAATGAAGGCTTTATTTCACATGCTCACAAATTAAGGGGTAAAGTCACCTTTGTTCTGGTTTAGTCAACAAAGGTGATTTCATGACCATCGAATACCCACTGGTCTGCTATTGAAATATATAACCGTATGCCTATAGGCTTAATAACATTATTCAAAGATAACATTTTAATCCAGGAAAATGCTAATTTAGATCATGCCTACTTGAGTTCTGATATCTTTTGCCAAATCCAAGGAGGAGCAAATGTGGGAAAAATTCATCATAATTTGTCTGCAATAAATCAGTTGGCTGTTTGATTATTCTTACCTTAAACTTGCTCCTTGTTTTATCTTCCACAAAATCACATTAACTTTGAGAGCTATCTTCTCTCATGCTGCTTCCAACAAATTCAAATGATGGGTGTGCTCACGGTGCAGTGATTTTATCTGTGGGCTAGAGGTGCAGGCTGCGCTTCATTCAGAATTTATAGCATGCCGGGTGATTACAGTTTAGTTGTTTGACAGGTGAGTACAGTTTAGTTGTTTGGGACCAGTCCACTTAGTCCTAAACCAAGTGCAACTCAACCCACCCGTTGCGCCAGTCTGGCGAGGTAGTCTAGATCACGTGTCACACCTTGATCACACCGACAGCGTCATTACACAAAATGGTATGCAGCATCATCTGGATATGTGTGTAACAAAAGTTCAACATTCACCTTCTGCTACTATTTCTGTCAAGCCGTCTACACATACAGTTTGACGCATATGTTCGATAAATCCAATGCATGCACCACACAGAATGCACTGCAACTGCCTCTGCAACGCAATGCTGCTAGGCAAACGCTGCGTACCATTGGAAATGAATGTACTTTTGGTGTACCCAAATACAACCGCTGTCAGTGTGATCGAGGCGTCACCCTACTTGTAGAGAAACGCCAATGCATCCTCCTCTCTTTTCATGTTGTCGAAACGGTCTATCACTCTCTTTTTCATACAGTACAAGCTTTTATTTTTGGTTGTCCTAGCCTAACTGGTTAAAATGCTTGCTTGGAAGCCTAACTTACATTCATGGGCAACGTTAGCTAGTTAACATTAGCCTTCTACAACAATGTATGAATAAATCATAAAAATCATTGGCCAGTATATAGAATTAAGTAAAACCAGAAGTCCAAATCCCCATCTGTCAATGACATATGTTCTCAATGGGATTTGATAGGAGTGACTCCAAAATCCAAGCTGGCTTTCCTTGATAATTTTTTTTTGGTGCGCCAGGGCCATTCACAGTTGAGCTCGCTCAGTTTAGCTCAATGCTGATTGGTACATTTTTTTAAACTTTTATTTTGTCAAGGGAGGCCTGAAGCTTGCTGGCTTCCCTTACCTTTAATGCTATGGGCAGCAACAATGTCGTACTCCTTTGGACCAGATATATGGAGCCAGATATCTGCCAAAATGTTGAACATACGTCTCTTTAGGATCATAATAAAATCCATACGTAAATTGTTAGGATCGTAGGAAAAGCCATGCGTGAAACATGAAACGTAACCGTTCAATTAGATCTGTAAACTTACAAACCCTATGTTACTACTGTGAATTAACATCTACACGTTCAATTCTTACATTACGTCTCCCTTTACTCGGTTACAGATCTTTTTTAAACGTACAAACCTTGCAAAGGACAAACCTTGCAAAGGACACCTCTGCAAAGGACATGAACCGAATGTAGCTAGTCGAAACTTAGCTAGTCAATCAAGCAACTCTAGCCCAGATGTTAGAGATGCTTTGCAGATTTTCCGGTTTCATTTCCAAAATAAAAGTCTAGAGCTTGTTTTAGAATGGCATTTGATAATGACGTTATTCCAGTAGATGCCATTGTATAGGCTTGGCCTTTCAGCAAATGACCGCCTGAACTGCAAAATAGAAAGTAAATATGATTTAGGCTTATTCCACTATCTAAATATGCCATGCTGTTGTGTGTTATTTAATGGCCATATAATTGCATAATGTATTTGTATAGCTGTGTGTGGCTACTGTGGTGATCATGTAACCTAATAAATCACACTTTTCGGTATTTGGGAGCACGGACTGTAGGCCTTATATTAGGCATTTTGACTGTTGT